>NW_016165919.1:4934-25887 GCF_001687245.7 Rhagoletis zephyria | reverse complement strand
CCCCCGCACGCACAACGCAGTCCATTTTGGACCGGTCGATATAGATTACAGTGTCATTTTCCTCGACTATCCTGGCCCTACACCAATCACGCCTAGAAGGACTCTTCAACTGAAAGTTTTTCCTGAAATCTATCGTAGCAGGTATATAATCTGAACATTTCACTGATTCTTTGATGTGGAGTTCAGTGGCTGGGATACGACTTACAATGCTCCTGGGGCACCTGCATAAGCTGCTCTTGGTATACTGCTTAATTTCCTTACGTTGTATTATTTGTGTAGTGCTGGCCATCAAACTAACGCCTCGTAAGTTAGTATTGGTCGTATGACAGCCCGGCCTAAGAATGAATAAATCTTTGACTGTTATCCAGCTGTGCGGGATGTGAGTCAAGCTGATACTGGCTTTGGTTTTTTTTTTGTCTACGATTAAGTCAAGCAACTCTTTTAAAAGCTGATGCCCTTTTGCTTGGGGCCATATTTTTGGTCTGGGATAGCAGCCAGGAAAGTGTATATTGATGAAGGTTTCTAGTGATTTGTGAGCTGTTTATTTTCGGAATAAGGAAGAGGTAGTGGATTTTCAGCGCGTGCTGAAGAGTATCCAACAATGATTCAACATTGATGGTCCATCGTATACTCTCCGGTCATCGGCGGTAAGACCATCCGTTGTTAGAGCTAAGTCCAGCACTTCTTCCCAACCCAAATCATTCGGGGCTGGGAAATAGGAATGACTCACATCTGTTGTTGGTAGTCGAACACTCCCAGATAGGGACTCGCGTTTGCATCACATTCTATAAGAATTTGTTCCTTCTGGTTTTGCGCGATGAAATGGTTCAGCTCCTCGGGTCGGGCGTCCCTGTCAAGAGAAAAGTAGACAGATGCCAGGTGGTGCCTTTCCGTCTCCACTCTCACTTTGATTTACTGCAATTTAGATAGAGAAATGCATCGAGGCCACTGTCGACGACAACTCGAAGTCACCGGCAGCGCTGGGTGGAGACCGGCGGCAAGTTATTCCGTCTCGTCAGGATCTCCACGTAAGTTTGATTACTGTGGACTAGCAAGGGCCGAATATCCGCTTTTTAAGAATTTTGATTGGTAATAGCAAAACTATGTTTCATTATGCTCTAAAAAAATCTGTGCAAGATTAAAAGTTTTGGTCAATATCTTAGGCTCCCCCAAGTCCATCAAAGTTTAGGAGCTAAAAAAGAGTTTTTCTTAGCTTACTTCGATTCTCCGCAAAAAAGGTCCATATACAAAATTTTGTAGGATTAATACTTTCGAAGACAATAGCAATTTTAGTAAAAAAGTGTTAATTAACTTATTAATTTTTATTTTTTGATTGTGGATCCTTTCGCGGATTTAGGGTGATCAGATGCGCGGATCAGGCGTCTTTGGAATTCTTTGCTGCAAGCAAAGTTTTTTTGTGGATTGTCTTAATTGTCATTCATATTTTGGTCCCACGAGTATGTACGGAGAGTGTTCATAGAGAAGGCACTTATGTATACAAGCCCGTGCGTCGGGCGGGACCGTTCGCAGGCAGCTTTAATTTTTAAAGCAGAAGCACCATACTTAGTGAAGTGTTTTTTCTTCGTTTACTTATCGTAGTACATACTTCAAATATGCTAAACTTGTACTTCCAAATTTCAAGCACATCCAAGTGCTTCAGTACTGGTACTTATTTTTTAAGTACTAAGCTGTAGAGTCCGACCGATTAATCGGCATCCGCTGGCATCGGCCAAAAGAATCGCCATCGGCATCGGCCGTTTTTGGCCGATTCCACTGGTTTACAGCAAAAATTTTCAATGGATGCCACTATACAATTCCTATATATAATTGCTCGCTGATTCCGAAAAACTAGTTAATTTTTTGTTCTATGGATAAGTTTTTGAAATACTTTCAATTGACCGTTATTCAGCTTAAAACAAGAATTGGTCGCACTTAATCACGTATATCTTACGAACCAATTTATCAATCTTAACATAAAATACGCAAAATGAAAGCTAATAAAATTCTACATAAACCATGTATACATCACTTTCAAATAGGACTTATAGTTTCTGACAAATTAATTAATCATTCCGATTTTTTTTTTATGAAAAAATTATAAAAATCCATCTTTAACAGAAGAAAAATTAAAAAAATAACAGGTTCTCTGCCAAAAAATCGTTGCCCATTTTCATCGATTTTCTTTATTAGAAAGTTGTTTTTTTTTTGTAACAGAACAGGCTTGAGTAAAAATGGAAACATTTGGAACAGAATCTGTTATCTGGCCTTGCAGAAACTCACAGCAACCTTCAGCAACAATGTTGCGAAACAATTGCTAAGAACATAAGGGCGGACTTTCGATGACTATGTAATGTTGTTGTAACAGCACACAATTCCCAAACCCGTGAAACGTTTAAAACTTATGTAATTCTATTTATGTGTTTAATGCATGCTCGGAATTTGAACGAAATCGGACTGTAGGTACTGATTTTTGATATATCGCAACTCCAGCGCCACCAACTTGCATTTGTTTTTGCGCTATTCACAATAGACATCAGTATATATGGGTTTGGACTCAATCGGTTCAGTCGCTTTAGAGTATATAAACGCTATACCACCATACACTCGTCATCGTAATTAACTAAAAAGTAGTAAATCTTTAATAAGAGTGTTGTTTGTACCGTCGACATGGACCTTTATTTTATTTATGCAGAAAAAACTTATTGAAATGTTTAAAGTTCTTTGTATCCATTTTTAAAATTTCGGGAATATGACGTTCGTGGCGGAGGGTTATTATTAAGATAGTTTTCCATCGTTCAATGATTATTTCAGTGATTATTTCAACTGACTCGACCGGTTTAGAATTGATTACCAATTGATACCGGGAAGGTAAGTAAGTAAGATGCACACCAAAATTTAGTGATGTATGTGTATATAATTCGTTTTTATTCAAACATAGTATATAAATAGTTGCGGTATATTTTGGTATTTTTAAACTATTACAAATTCGCATTATCATCTAGATTCTAGATTAAAGCGTCCATACCTCTGCGTCGCGAGCGTTGACTTAGAACGGGTCTCGGTTTGTACAGATCTTCGCTGTTATAACGCTGTTGTTGGTTCAATTTATTTAAAGACGCGTTACGGCGAACACATTTCACCATATCTGCAAATGGTATAAAGCACGAAATGAGAATCATTAAGTAGCAACTTTAATATGCATAGTTTTTGAGTAGCAACACATAGATTAGATAGGAAATAAAACACGGCACACATGAAATTTTAGCGCAAAGAAATATATTGAATAAAAACACTATAAATTAATTAACAATTGCTTACCCAGCATGGCTTGAAGGAAGTTTTTTTTTTTTACTTTCAAATTTTTATTTTAGTGTATGAGTACGCTTCTATGAATATGTTATTATGTCATGCGATACGCGAAGACGCTACAACATTTACCAGTATTTATTTTGCGCTTCATACTGGGTTCTTTATTCTTTGATTTAATTTGTATGCATATCTAAAAATCAATGAAGAGCAGAGCGAAAGTAATGAAAAAACAAAAACATAATCAAATATTTATCAATTTAAACTTTAATCACAACGTTTCTACGCTCAAGTGCAATGGAAATATGAAAGTTTTTTGTGTTTTAATATATATATATGTAGTTTACTTTAGCGTTTACTTCTATGAATAGAATTCAAGGTTACGATTTATCAAATGAGCAAAATAAATGTTCTTATAATTTGTAAATCTAGTATTAGTGCGGTATATGAAAGTAGTATATAGTGAATATTTTCAGTATTTTGAATACTATACATATATATTTTTTTTTAATTTTACCACAGTTAGTTATGCTTTGTACAGTATTTTTGTTATATTTATTTAATTAATCACCGAAGTAGTAAAAAAATGGACGAAATGGATATCACATTACAGACGTTTACAATTTATTGAGAAAGTATTTGCTGAATTAAACTAAATTTCAAATAAAAAGTAAGCGAAACTATAAACGATTATGTGTGTACATAATTACGGTGATCATATTTATGGGGGCCGAATACGGGACAAAAAATAATTTTGCATATTTTTTGCAAAAAAAAACCTTTTTCAATAATCCTAGATGTATTATGCCTGAAACAGCATCCTTATAGTAACATCACAAATTTATAGGATATTTTTCTCGAGATTTTTTCCGTTGTTTAAAAAGGTTCGTTAAATTTAGTATAATAAAGTGCAATTTTGAAGTCGGCAGGACTTAGCGTTTATTTTTGGCAGCTTTAGCAGACGGTGTTACAAATTTTTTTCATACGAGTATGTTCGACGACTTTTTAAAAGATAAGCAAATGGGCAGCCCTTTCCACTTGCACTTTATTATACTAAATTTAAATGAACTACAAAACTGCAAAACAATTTTCTTTTTAAGATTATAAAGAAGGTGAAACATTGCAGTAATTTTTATAGTTTTTTGCACAAAGTCTGAAATTTGAATTTGTATGGCCTTTTTTAGGAAAAGAGCTTTACTTTCATAATGACCCACGCCACGCCTAACCGTCTCCAATCGGGACAAAAATTTGTGTGTGATATTTGTGACCGTGGTATTACCGATAGAAGGCGTGAGACTGTAAAAATCGCTCATTTGATTTTTAAAGACCACCCTAATGTACATATAAGAAAACCTTAACGGGTTATTCAAAATAACAGTTAATGTTATCACATAAATTAGCATCAATTCGGCCAATATATATTGTGTTAGTTTTCTAGGAGAAGCAAGTTCTAAAAAATTATTGTCAGTTTTCGAGGAGAAGCATTTTAAAAAATTATAAATTTCGAAAATTTATTATGTACAGCTGTTATTTATGTACTACTACCAAGGTAAGCAAACACAAGCGGTCTATGAAATGATCGAAATAAAATAAAATTTTATGGCACCCAATTGTGTCATAAGCTGCATTACGCATTCTCCAAAAATGCTGAGAAATGCTGTTGAAGTTACAGTGCTTGGAGAGAAATAAATCAAGGTCGTTTCCGTAATATATACCCGGATGTGGTGCGAACGATAAAAGCTCCCGTGAGGATTGGTGTTTATAATTATATATTTTGCCACACAATTTTCATAAAATAAGACCTCATTACCAAAGTATACAGAATAAAACTTTTTTTAAAATATGGCAGTCGTAGTTGTATTCTGTATGTATAGAAAATCATGTCAGTGACCACTTGTGTATGCGAAAAAGATTTTTTACATATTATTTTATATACAAAATAATTATATGTACTACCAAACCGTTAAATTACAACAATTAAAAAATTTACAAAAATATTCAAACGATGGAAAGCAATGTCGCGCCATTAACAATTCATTGCACTTACCATCATTTTTGTCCAGCGCCATATTCTCCTTCGAATTCCCACTTGCATCCGAAGGTGTTGGCGAAGGTTTACTTTCCCCGTTGTTAGCCCGTTTACGTTTTCCATGCAATTCGTAAACATTTTCGTAAACGCTGTTTCCAACCGGACTATTACCACTTTTTTCACTACTCCCACAGCAATCATTTATTGCGTACGCGGGCACGCAATCGATTCTAAGTGTAGCACATGTTTGCGCAGTTACCTTAGCAGCTGGTTCGCTTGTACTTTGCTGTTCTTCAAATGCATCGCACAGTTCATTGGCACAATCGAAACGCAAATTATTAACCACACGGCGGCATCGATCCATTGCGTTATCCAGTAGACGCAAACGATTGCAAAACTGTGCATTTGTTTCGTCGAAAAATAGTAATTGCTCTTTTTCGTTTTTAGGCGAGAGCATAGAGTTTCTGCTAGTGGCAGGCGAGATTTTTTCGGACAACTGTGGGCTCATATTAATTTTAGGTGGGGTATTTTCTATTTCCAGTGCTGTCTCAGCTATCTTAGATGGCGTATCAGCGATTTTTGGCAGCGCAATATCCGCCGTAGGAGTACTTGAACTGACTGAGTACGTTGTCACTGACGGTCCCAGATCAATGAAATTTATATTGGGATTCTCCAGCATATCATTTAAAATGAAAACCATATTCCGGTGCGTTTTTTCGATAATTTTGTTTGCACTTCCAGCATTACACGTTTCAATTGTAATATTCGAGTCCTCTGTGCGCTTATCAGCGAAACCTGTTTAAAAATTAATTAAAATGTGAATATTTAAGCCACCTATAAAATACCATATTTCACAGANTTTCAATTGTAATATTCGAGTCCTCTGTGCGCTTATCAGCGAAACCTGTTCAAAAATTAATTAAAATGTGAATATTTAAGCCACCTATAAAATACCATATTTCACAGGACTTCAAACCACCTTTAGATTTCCCTTTTGGACTCTGTGAGCTTGGTGATGTGCCATTCGTTTCTTTCTGTTGACTCTGCTGCTTATCACAGCTACCCTGGTAATAATTTAGGATCTCACATACACGCTGGCTTCCATCATTATGTCCACCTCCACTTTTACCTTCATCATTCGAATCGGTTGACTTGCGTCTCTGATCTTTGACCTTTTCACTGTTGTGATCATCAACAAGAATTTCATTTTTTGGCGTTCCTGACTTGTTATCATCTTTTTTTGAGCTACTTCTGTTTTTGGATGTCCTTCGATGAGACTTTCCATCAGACTGGCGCTTCTCGCGTCGCGCTTCGTGACCATCAGATCGACTAGAGGAGCTGGAAGATGGTGTACTGTTCTTTTCGTGTTTACTGGAGCTGGTGTCATGAGAACGAGCTGTGGAAGAGCTGGAACGCTTTGAGCTGCTGCTCCGCTCAAGGCTATCGTTTTTGCTCTTGTTGTGCTTATTGTGTTTACTTGACCTTTCTTTATTCTTATGGCTACCNCTAGAGGAGCTGGAAGATGGTGTACTGTTCTTTTCGTGTTTACTGGAGCTTGTGTCATGAGAACGAGCTGTGGAAGAGCTGGAACGCTTTGAGCTGCTGCTACGCTCTAGGCTATCGTTTTTGCTCTTGTTGTGCTTATTGTGTTTACTTGACCTTTCTTTATTCTTATGGCTACTCTTGCTCCTATGCTTTTCACTTCGTTCCCTGTGCTTATCCGTGCTTCTTTCTTTGTCTCTGTGCTTACTTTTATGGCTCCTATCTTTTTCACCCCTGTCTTTGTCTCTACTTCTATCTCTTTTCTTACTCTTCTCCTTACTTCCATACTTTTCTTTTGGGTCATGTGAACGCCGCTTATCTTTTGAGTGCTTTTTGTGGCGGGAAGACGACGAAGATGATCCGCGATTCTGTGAAGAACTGAGTTCTTTTTTATCGATTTGCCCTTGCACGATATTTGTCAATGCTGATTCCACCGCGGTGGTAGATTCATTTTTTAATCGATCCTCATATTGTTCTGTATATGGCTGGTAATTTAAATCCTCAAGTGAAGAACCGAAACTACTGTCATGAGGAGTTGGAGTGGGCGTTGCTGTCGGTGTGGTCGGATCCGTGGTTTGGTTTTTATGTTCGAGAATTGTATCAATCGTTAAATTGCCGAAATGATGTGGTGGCTCTTTATTTTCCAAATTAACACTTGGCGTAGCCACTTGCCTCGGAAGAGCCTCATCTACAATTACTGAGCTACCATCACCTTCTTGCTGCAACCTACTTGATTTACGTTCAGTGCCTGAAATCGACAATTCGTACAACATACATATAAATGAAATGTTGAAATTCCAATACCTTCAAATTTAATCCCATCTTTTTTAATATCGAAATGCAGGTCGGATGCTGGTTCCTTTGCTGTTGCCATCTCACAGGAGTTTTCGTTGAATTTCGGCATTTGTGCTTCTTCCGATATGTTTGCCGTAGCTAATTCCATCACTACTTCGATTTGATCTGAATGTGTTTGCGGTGGGTTATGTGTATTTGATGTGTCGGTAAAGCTATGGGATGCGTTTGCGGTTACATCAGAGATGCGACTATCACTCGATACCGCAGATAACTGAGAATATTGCGATATTCCAGCATCCGCTTCAAATGATGAAGTAGGGTTTTTCAGAGTATCAATATTTATTGAACTAGGGTCTTTTCTTTCAGGATCTTTAAGTTCTACGTTACCAAATGGTTCTTCTCCCGTTTTTTCGTCCAACATCGGTTCAATCTTAATGTCGTAAGTCGGAGACTTCATATCAACTACTTCCTCGGAATTTTTAACCAGTTCTGCTTTAATAGTTTTACTGTTCTCCACACACTTCACTAATGGTTCGAACGGAGGTGATTCATCATCGTCCTCTGCTAATTTTTCATCAGCATCAACATCCATATCCATAATAGATTTATCATCTTCTCGGCATTCTGACTTAACGGTAGCTTTATCGGAATCAGGACTAACTTGCTCTAGTCCAGTTGGTAATAGGCTGCTCGTTTCTATTTTCAATGGTGGTGGCCCGCTCAACGGCAATGGAGGCAAGGGGTGCATGATCGGTGGCGGCGGTTCGTGTTTGGTCGGTGGCGGGGGTAAGCCTAAATATTTATAGGTAATCTCTTCGATGCGCGGTTGAAAAACTGTTCCGATTTTCGGGTTCACAACTTGATCCACGATACGTTCGACTCCAACATCCAAAAACCCAGACCTGCAATTATGCAAATTTAATCAAAAATCAAAACAGTAAGTAATCGTGAACCGCAGAATTTCAGTTGACATTTCTATATGGGACTTTGGAACATACTCGCTTATATGTCTCCGCAGTCTTTCACGCAGTTGGTTTTTATTCATATCCGGTGTCCAATGTTGTTCAGAAAGGAATTTTTTCACTGTGTTCTCCACGCGCTGCCGTAAATTCTGATAAGCAGGCTTGGTGTCCACGTCTGCCATTGAATCTTTGCGAAATTCATCAAAGACGCCTTGAGACTTCACTTCATGCAAAATTCTATCCTCGAGTTGGGGATCCAAGTGGGAACCCATTGTAGAGCTTTGCATTTGTAATCCTTTATTATTAAACTCTTTTATTATTTATAATAATAAATGAACACTGTCTATGCGCATTCAGTAAAAACAAAGTTTTGCGCTGTCAGAATCTGACAGGGCTGCCAGCTTCCCTCAAACCGTGCAAGTGATTGCCCTATTTTACTACAAATTGCACTTAACTTTTCATCTTGGCACTAAAATTTTATAATTTTTATGGTATTTGCAACTAGTTAATCTAACTTTGTGCTTGGAAATTTGCTTTAGGAATGTGATTTTAATGTTAATGCTAAAGAATTACACCTTTTTGGCACTTTTATTTTGCTATTTGGCACATTTTGGCACTTTTTTTCTCAATATGGTTCTTCATAGCTAGGGAGAGTTGGCAACCCTGTGTCAGATGCTTTTTCAATATGTCAGCGTTGCCACTTTAAGATATAAAGAGCTAATGTTCTGCGTACACATGAAACTTCACATATCATGGCATATAGTAAGAATCTTATTAAAATGTTTACAAAAAACACCTTTTACGCGTTCATTCATATATATTCTAAATTAAAATATATTTTTCCAACAACTTGTGGAAAATACCACCGAAATTCACATTAGCAGTTTTTCCGGTTTTGCTTACATTTTCCGCATTCGAGGTGAAAATAAAGTCTGCCGTGAATCAAGAATAATAGAATACATGATTGTGGATTCCCAAAGGCAATGTCATTTTTCAATTTAAAATAATCAAGGTCGAATAGTGGAATACAATAAAAGGCCAGATTAGTCAGTTATTTTAATATTCCACTTTATTTTAATATTCCCTCGGTTCCCTTGAGAGAAGAATTGCTGAAAGCAGTGTTGCCGGAAAACTTTGGTTAAAAACCTTCCCAGCGATTATAAAATCTTCAAAAAACCATAAAAAGGTTACTCATACTGAAAGTGCATCTTTTTTCTCTAGAAATATTTTTATTGAAGATTTAATAACAAAAAAAAACTTAATTTTATTTATAAATATGTTATTTATTATCTATAACCATAACACATTTCATTTAAAAAAATAACAAGTTCATGAATTCATAACAGTTTTACTTGACTAGTTCACAAAACATATACGTATTTTTACTTGTATTGTTATAACTTAATATTATTCAAACAAGGGAATTAAACAAATTTGTTATTTCATCTTGAAATAAACGTCCCGAGAGACAAGAAAAATAAAAATCCCAAATAATTATTATGAAAAGACGTAAATAATTTCAGTCTGAAAATAATCGTCCCGCGAGACGAAAAAAGGTATCTCTCATAAATAATTACTATACAAAGACAAAAAAAATTCTTAAAACAAATATCATATATAGGATAATGATTATTTTGGGTTTCTGAAAGAACTATTTAAAATATTTACGCAAATAAACGCTCTTCAGGATTCCAGTGTAATTAATTTTAAATAGATATGTATGTTCGCCTTTTAGCGATAAATTGTGCCTTAAAGCCTTCGAAAATTAATACAATAAAGTAGACTAAACTTTTGGAAAGAAATTAATAATATAAAGATAAAATAAAGCGTGTGTTTTTAAAACAAAACACTCTAGCAAAAATCTACCAGAACGAAATAAAATCTACCTTTCTATCCACCTTAATTTTTTTTTACCAATTTTGGTTATAATTTACAAAAGTGGCAACACTGCTTACAACCCATGTTGGTCTGTGAGACCACACAATTTTATTGTGAATTTATAAAAATATATTTATGTGGATTGTTTCTCCAAGGAAAGATAATGGTATAAAAATATTTCAAATTAACAAAAGCAAATAAAAATTTAACAACTTTCACAATGGCTAGAAACTAGGAATGCTTTGAATAAGAATTTTTTCTTGGCTTTTCAATGTCGATTTCTTGCATCGCTGTAAAAACAAAAAAAAAATATGTTTACAATTTACAATCAATTTTGTTTTAAGTTACAGTAATTGTTACTACTGCTCGAGATTCCTGCAACACACTCTCACAAGTAGGTATTATACAATAAAAACGAAAAATAGTTGCGTCAATGCTGATGTTCGTGCCACAGGCCACGCGCAAACAAATAAAGTGCAATTTCTACCGGCCTTCTCACCAGTGTTGCCAGTTTTATAATTAAGGCAGAATCAATCTGGGCAGGCGCTATCTGGGAAGACAATATCTTTTATTTATTCTGTGTGTTGGCATTATATCCAACAACAATTGTTACAATTTGTTATTTTCTAAGTTTGCCAATAAAAAAACTTCACACTTAAATTTAAGACATTCATAAGAAACATTTTATGAAGAATCTCCCCGCTACGGCCTTCTTTAGAAAAAATACATTCGTTTCAAATGAAAATATGCGAAATCGGCCCAATTTTATATAATCCTGCCTGAGATGAAAATTTTTTCCGCGATAAGGCTATTAGCCTTGTCTGCCTGATTTTGGGTCGCTTAGTCAAAAATGGAAACATATATATTAAAAAAAAAAAAAACAAATAGCAAAATCGGTTAAGAACGGCTATTTTTTTACAATTCGCAGTAGGTATAAAATTTATTGTAATTTAATCTAAAAATATTTTCGTGGTCTGAGAGACCAACTATAGTACTTAAAGGTTAATATCAAGAAATACATGCATACATATGTATACGCACACTACTTGTTTTCGGGTATTTAGTGAGGGGAAATATCGATTTTCGCTCATACGCTGTATTTCTCATTTTGCAAGTGTCACCGTACGAACACTTCGAGCTGTGAGAATTAAAAAAACCACATTAAATGCAAAATGTTTGTATGTTTAATACACCTTGATTAAATGTAACAGGAAAGTCTGAAAGCTACATGAAACAAAACATACATACATACATGTGTAAATAAGAAATGCCCAGATAATAATAAGCGCCCAATGGCTAAACGAAACAATGGCAACGAAACACTTTTGACTAACGGAATGAAATAGTTTACACCGTTGTGATTGGTTGATGGGTGGCCATTTTTAAAACTCACCAACGCCATTCACAAATCATGATTGGGTTTGGCTCGATGCTTGCCAATGGAAAGGGGAAAAACTGGAATGGATTCGAATAGGCATGAATTCAAAGTGAAGTTTGTTTGTATGCACAGGCGAGTGTGTATGTTTTTCTGCGCATCAACGAAATGGCAAACGGCTCATCGACTGCGTTGATTGTTTTGGTTTACAGTTAATTAGAAGAAGAAGGCAGTCAATCGGAACCAGTCGAGCGAGCGGCTAGTCCGCATCAAATTTAGTTCGCGTTTACATTAATTAGTAGGTACTGCCTGCTGCTACGGTAAATAAATAAAACAATTTGCAATAATTCCGTACTGTTGAGTACTGTACTAATAATATAATACACGTGCAAATGTACAATAACAAATGCATGTGCGAGATAATTTTTGTGAAGAGTGATTGATGATTGACTCTTGAGTGACAGGTGTACATACATACAATTGAGAACAATTGAAAATAAGAAATGTTTAATGCAAACAAATACACGTGTGTGCGAAACTGTTAAGTGGACAGTTAAAAGTGACAACCGATGAGAAGTGCTGTGCGCCACATAACAACAACATGTTACAGCACCAGCAACAATCGCAGGTGTCACAAGGATACTACGATTACAATCAGTCAAGCCCAACAAACTTTACAAATTCGGATTCTCTAAATACAACACCATTTTCAGTTAAGGATATTCTCAATTTAGTGAATCAGAATGAGAATTATGAAGTTTTCGGCAACTTAGAGAGGTTAGTGAGAGATCAAATAAGTTTAGATTTAAATTTACTTGCATACATAAATAAGTAAGTATGTCCATCAATAATTTGTTCTAAATACCAGATTTTTCTTTGCATTGCAGACGCACTAAATTTTTGTGATTTCCTTAGCAATCCAGACACTAATTTTGGCTTCATGTCAAATATGTACATAAAACGAAAATAATGCGGAATTTCAAAAATTTTTTTTTTCTTTACGATGAACCAACTTAACGGCGTAAAACTAAACAATAAAATAAAATAATGATTAATTAATCATTGATTAATCACAAGCAAAAAAAAAAAATCGCTTAATCGAATTTTTAAAGGCACTTTTTTACAGTGGGTATTTACAAAAACACATTTCCATACAAATTTTCTAAGTCTCTTGTTAATTAGCCTTAAATAAAATAAAGCGAGTATTTTTAGCGACAATAACTATTTAGGTATTATTTTACCAAGTTTGCAAAAACAAAAGTTTTGATAAACGTATTATTGTTAATCGGTTGCGTTTCTCGGTGGCACCAGCATTTGAACAAAAGGCGTTCAGCAGGCACCGAGGTACCAACTAAATGACAGCATTTTTTCGAAAGTCCGTAAAGTTTTGGGTAAACAGTTTTCATTTCCTCCCAAGCGTCCATAATATTCCGCTTTAGTTCTTGGACTTGAAAATTTCATTAAAAACTCATTTCTTCTTGTGGGTGACCCAAATCATATTTTTTTTGCCTACGTTTGTGTATAAGAGATCTATGAGGGGCCCGAAGATCGAACTCATTTTCTACTGATTCTAGTGACGACTTTCCGCTTCCATAAGATCATCCGCGCACATAATTTCCTTTCGCAAGGACTTAATTTTTTTGAACCTCGGGTAGAGTAAAGTGGTTGCAGCTAGCAAAAAGAGAATGTTCGGTGGATGGATTTTAGTAAACTATAGAATTTATATTTCTTGAAAATATTTTTACGATTATTTAACAATTAATCGATGAATGAAACACAAAACCACGATACAATCAAATCGTAAATTGGATAAATTGGACAAAAATAATCGATTAATTTAATTAACTCGGAGGGTTGCCTTTGCTTTAGACTCGTCAACTGTAAATAATGTGACTCCTAAAATAATTAAAATTACCTATATCCGCCGTGACGTTTGCATGTCAAATTTTGGGATCAACTTTAAACTAAAATGAAAGAAATACACCATACTTTTTTAAAGAATAAAAACCTAATTGAATCTGCTGCTGAAACCATCTGCTGAGATAGGGGATTTTTTAACAAAACTTAGAGATAGGGCGTTTTCGAACCGGCTGCCTAGTTGGCGCGATGTTCCACTAAGCCAACGATTTTTGATCGAAAAAATCGAAATCAACAAGTAAAGCAAGTATAAGTTCGGGCGAAACCGAATTTTATATACCCGGCGTAGGTGTCAACTATTGTCGTTACAACTTTCTTTAAACTACCTAAAAGTCTATAACAGTCTTATTTGCTGTTAAGCGATTGTTGTAAGTATTAACTTGGAGTAAATTAACGTCTTCAGTTATTGTAATATCGAAGTTTTCGTATTTCGTGCAATTTTGGTCCCCTTTGAATAATTTTCAATGAATTGCTTTTTCGTATCAAGGCTATTAAATGCACAAAGTTTGGTAGAAATTGATAAATCGGTTGCCGAGATACACAATTGTGGTCATAAGTGGGCGGCGCCACGCCCGAAATCCAAAAATCTATAATAATCTAATTTTCTGCTCAGTTATCATTGCAGTAATCGATTTCGAGTCAGTTAGCTTCAGTAGTTACTGATTTATCGCAGTTTTCGTGTTACTGTAAATTAACGTTATATGGTAGGTGGGCGTGGTTATTGCCCGATTTCAAAGTTTTCTAACAAATTTCTTAGCTAGACCCTAAGCAAGGCTCGTACCGAGTTTGGTAAGGATTGGTGAAGCGTTTACTAAGATATAGTATTTCATCATAAGTAAGCGGGGTCACGCTCCTTTTCTAAAAATTTCATAACAATATTATTTTGTACCAAAATTCTACTTCGCGTTCTAATTTTCAACCATTTGCATCCAATATTTACTGAAATATCACAGTTTTTGCATTTTTCGAAAATACCATTATATGAGAAGGGGGCGTGGTTGCGGTCCGATTTCGCCCATTTTCAATAGCAACCTACCTTAGATAAAGGGTAACCTGTATACCTGTATTTCGTTAAGATATCTAAATTTTTGCTCGAGTTATCGCCTACATGGACATATGGACGGAAGGATAGACAGACATGGCTTAATCGGCTTCTTCATTATTAATTTCCAGCATTTATGTATACATTTGTCTATATCTATCTCGATTCCTTTAGGCTGTTACAAACAACCGCTATGCGAACAAAGTTATAATACCCAGTGTACAAGTGCGCTCGGTTATAAAAATATCTACATACATACATACATACACCTCCAGTCATTTGAATAGCACACCCTTTCGATCCTCAGTATTTACAGTCTTCCTATTATTTGTTTAATGTTTATTTTTTTTTTTTTTTTTAATTTTATACAAATTCAAAAACATGTGAACAAAGGGATGTGCTATGCTAATGACCTGCAGTGCATAAGTTAATACTATTTTTCTTCCATATATGTACAGATTTTTTCGAGCACACTGAAACTTGCGATTTAACCATTGCATGAGCTACAAAACTGCATGCCCGAAAATTTTCTTAAAACATTATTAACTCATGAGCTGCAGGTCATAAGAAGAGCACACCCCTTTGTTGACATGTTTTTAAATTTGTATAAAATTTAAAAAAATTAATAAATATTGAACAAACAAAAGGAGAATTGTACATACTGAGCATCAAAAGGGTCTGCTATTCAAATTACTGGGAGTGTATTAGGGATTTTAATTTTTCGGCTTTTTCCGATCCCGGGATTTTCGGGATGGCGTTGTCACAATCCCGGGATCCCGGGATTAGTTCTGGGATTTAGATATTCATTACTTTTCAACAACTTAAATCGAAAAAATTGCTTCTATATTGTTTGGAGAGCTTGGAGAGCATAAAATAAATAAGAAATAAATGGGTTTGAAACCTGCTTTTTATTTAAGGCGGCGTTTTTTTTCTCTCTGACGTCAGGATTTAGTTTAAAGGATTTTGCAATTTCAAATATATGATTGATTCCAAAAATCACTTAAATAATTCAATGAAATGTGGAATAAAAATATGTGTACCAAATGCAAGAGGAAATTTCTTTAGAATTAAAAAAAGAAAATAATAATAATTTTTTGGATTCACTAGAACGAATAGGTGATTTTTTACGCTGATAAATTTGAATGAACGCAATTCGAGGATGTTATCGAGTTTATATAAGTCCTGTACATATACATATTTTTTTCAAAAACGAATATTGCAAAACCTCAAGGATAAAATTTTAAAATGATATTTTCAATATTCAATGTCGGCCGCTGTGGTGTAGTCAGCGGGGGATCCAGAATTTTCTGCGGGGGGGGGGGATGAATATTCACAAAGATATAAACATTTCAGTTGACGAAGTTCTAGAAGAAGTTTTCAAAAAACCACGAAAAATTTGAAAATTCTTCGTTTCATTGATTTATAAGTAAAAAGAAAAATTTAATGTGTTTAAAATTATCAAAATGTTTTATAAATAAAGCGAAAAATTTAATATATGGTTTTAAAAATTCGTGTTTTGAAACTTTATTACGCATACTTTCTTCTAAAGCGCCTTTTTTCTAGGCCCATATTTGGGGGATATTATTCTTTGACTTGAGGGGTGGGGGGTTAACTCCCAAAATATTGATATTTGTGTTTAAAATTTACTATTGCGCGGTGTTATATATATGTATAATGAGCTAGACATTTATAAAAAATATCAATTATTAAATAAAAAAGAAATATAGCCAATACTGGTCAAGAAAAGGAGTTCCTATTATTGCCATCAGTGCAAATTACAAATGCCGAAAATCCCAGGATTACTTGCCAAGAATCCCGGTATTTTCGAGACCTTACAAAGTACGGTATCCCGGGATCCCGGGATTAACATTCCTAGAGTGTATGTATGTTGGTATGTGCATAGCAGATTGTATGTTTCAATGTTCTGCTTGTTTTTAATTTTAAAACAACATAGCTTACCTCTGGAAACGCCCCTGCCTTGGGTAACGGCAGAAAAAAATAATTCGTCTTATGTTTTTTACAGTGTGGTGAATGAAAGCAATCGGAAGTTCTACGAAACAACCGCAGTTCTTAGGAAAATAATTTCGTTAAATATACGAACTATTTCGTGCATTTTACAAAAAAATCTCGTAAAATAATAAAGATATAGTAGTTGTGGAAATGAAGAGAGCAGGACTGCAAAATCCATCGGAACGTATCCATAAAAAAGCATATATTTACGTATTTAAAAAAAGACATATATATAAGAATGGTTAGTAATTTTTATTATACAACAGAAGAAATATTTCAACCATTCTCCCATAAAAAATCGTTATTATCTATAAAGTCAGATGGTGACGATCATTCCATTGAATTGAGGTTTTAAATAACATACCAAAAATCTCAATCAATCTGAGCGCCGCTGGAGATGTTACAAGAGGCCGAAGGTCATTAAAAACGTTCTTTTTTTGCAACAAAAACATTCTTCTTCCTCTTCTTGTTTGGAGCTGTAAACGCTCTCAACGGTGACATGGGTGCAGAGACGCTTGTGCTCTGACTGTTGTCTGATGACAGGAAATACTGCGTTTTGTCTTCGTTCACAACCACACCCATTCGTCTTGCTTCTCCATCTAATTCCGAGAAGGCAAAACAGACGTAGCCCTTGTTTTTACCGATAATATCGATGTCGTCGGCATACGCCATTAATTGTACGATCTATTGTGCCAGAGCGATTCAGTTCTGCGACTCTTATTATCTTCTCCTACATCAAATAAAAGAAATCACACGAAAGGGAGTCACCTTGTATGAAACGTCATATGGCATCAAACGGCTCGAAGGTGATGGTACTGCTCAACATAATTTTACGCAGCCGTATTAGTTTCACGAGGATACATATTCAGATATCTCGGCATAGAGACAACTTTTTGTTTTTGTGCTGCCGAAAATGGCTGTGAAATTGACAAATATGTTTGTATGCAATTCTTTTCCAATACTTGGAGCCTTCTGAATACCAGTTCTATAGTTTATTTGCCTAGTCTAAAGCCACATTGACAAGGCTCTTTCACATAGCACGCTCGACAATACCTTGTAACCTATGCTTAGAAGGCTTATCCCGCGGTAGCTGGCGCGTATGACGAGGTCACCTTTCCTGTGGATTGGGATGAGCACACCTTAATTTCAGTCGTCGGGCATGCGCTCATATGACCATATTCTTCAAAAGAGTTGATGAAATACGACTATTTCTTTGGCGCCGGTAATTAATAAGCGGGAAATGTAGTTCCATTGCTCGCATATGACGGTTTAACCCCCAAAACCTTCCCGCTGGATCCGCCACTGTTTGTTGAAGACTGCTTTCTGAAAGCAGGTGTTAGAAACGAGTAGCGAATAAATTGGTCGGCTGTTGTGATTGCGCCTTATCGACGTTGAGCTTTCCTTGCATTGTTTGGCGCACATTTTTTGCAGAGGCGGGTGCATATCTTGACTGCAACAAAATAGTGGTCCGAGATATGTATCGGAGTGTTCGTATGTCTAAAACACTGGAAGCGCGTCTTCCGTCTATCTCAACAACATCGATTAGGTTTTTCGTTTTGCGATCTGAAGACGGCCACGTAGCGTGATGGATCTTTTTATGCTTAAACCTAGTACTGCATACTATCATGTTTCAGGAACCGGCGAAGTCGATTAACCTCGGTCCGTTCTCGGACGTTTCTTCGTGGAGGCTAAATATTTTGACTGTGGTTCCAAAGATCCCTTGCTTGCGCACCCTGACATTGAAGTTTCCTAGCAAGATTTTGATATTAGGAGATCCTTGGATTGTTCGTCTTTTTAATCAGTCGGGGCGTGAGCGCTTATGAGCGAGATATTGGAGAATATCGCTTTGATTGTGGCTAGACGCTCGTCCAACACCGTGAACTACCGTCCTCGGCGACGGAGCCTCTCTCCCACCAAAAATTCCACACTGAATTTGAGTTCCTTTACATGGCAGCTGAAATGGACGTCGCAAGGCTTTAGACATTTTGCGGCATCAGCCTTTATCTTCAGGAGGACATCAACCAGCAGGGCACAGACACCTTCCCCACTAAGGATCCGGGCATTCCAGGCGAATGCCCACAAATCGTAGTCATTTAACGTTTGCGGTGGTACTTAGGTGCAATGAAGGAACCATGAAGTGTTTGTCCCAATTCATTATTTCGATTGAAACGAACTTAGTTGCCTCAGTACTTTCGTATAATACTCCATTTGGAAATGTTTTTAGCCTATCAGAAGGGACTCTAGTACACGACGACAAAAACCTTTCCGAGTACTTTTTCAACAGAAGTTATATATATCACTTTTTTCTCTTATTTTTTGTGCTACAGTCATCAACAGTAAAATATGTTTCAAATGTTTTTACACTGTCAGGTAGCGTAAGAAAAGAAGCTGTCATTCAATAAAGCGGCTGTTTTTTTTTCTTACATTTATTTACATATAATAACGCCTTATAAAAAACAATTTTGACCAGTTTCCAATGAAAAAACACATACATATACAGATACATACTTGCCAGCGAAGTCTGTGTTTTCATAGGCAAAACGGATGCACACAAAGCTACATACATAGATACATCAGCCAAAAATCAAAAGCAAGTACTCGCATATTTATGTATGTATGTATGTATGTAGGTCTTTTTATGGAAAGGTCTGCTAAAGTCTTTAGATCAGAAAAATAAACTAAGACCGGGGGAGACGAGCGGCAAGGAAAACATCCTACGCAAATACGTGTGTTTGTTTTATGGAGGCACTGCTCATCACTGTACGGCAGCATGGTTTATTACGCACAGGGCAGACGTCGGAGAAGAAAATTTGTTATTTTTTCATATTCGTGAAACTTTTTGTTTTCTGAGGGAACTCGGCAAATTTTGTCAAATCATCGATAGTGTTTTTTTAACCAACCTTTATGGGCATACAGATAAACATACATACATACTTCCATATGTATGTACATTAGACTGCATCACTCCTCATAAACAAATTGGTAGATACTATTTTTCCATTGGACATGAAATCTATTATACTTGAAGACCTGCACCAAAATATTTTGGAAAAATTTCAGATTTACATGAGCTGGACCAATTTGAAAATACTTTCTAAAATTTAGTTTTTTATGAATAAAAATATATTTTTTTAAGCATTTTTTGAAAAAAAAACACTTCGCACGGCAAAACAGTTTAAGCTTAAAGAAATAGCTTAAGAAAATATTAAAAAAAAAACTTTTCAAAGGAATAAGATCGGTTTAAGAAAAACTTAAATAACTCAGCCAAAATTTTACCGATCTAGACTTTGCAAATAAACTCATTCAAGGTATGAAAGAGTAAGGTAGGACGAATGAGCGTCGTTCCAAGTAGAATTAAGATGCTGATGTTCGAAAAAAAAAAATGATTGGGACGCGAATTAGTTTCTTAGCAAAGAAATAAAAAGAGTGAGAAAATATGTTTCCACTGATACCTCATACACTGAAAATAAAATTTCGTAAAAATGCTAAGAAAAACTTTCGTAGGCTTGGTTTTTGTACAACGTACGAAGCTTTTATTCATAATACGAACCCGTTTTTTTTTACAACGAGACAAGATTTTACGAACCACTCGAAAATATAATGAAAGAAGTTTCGTAAGGCATTTTTTTATTACTTTTATGCACATTTTTTAAACTTAAACTGTTTTGTCGTCATAAAAAAAAAAAAACATTTTTGGTGTTATTTTCAAAACGGCGCAGCTTACGTAAATCCTAATATTTTATCGAAATATTTAATTGGAAGTCCCGGCGGGAAAACCGCAATTTTTTTTTAGTGATGCAGTCTAATGTACATACATTCATATGTATGTATGTACAAATATATGTACATTCGAGTGAAGACATATGCACGCAAATGCAAATAAAAACGTGGTTAAATGTTTTTTTTTTCTCTACATAGTTTATGCGCACTGCTGACATATTTTTACTGCTTTGGANAAAAAAAAAAAACATTTTTGGTGTTATTTTCAAAACGGCGCAGCTTACGTAAATCCTAATATTTTATCGAAATATTTAATTGGAAGTCCCGGCGGGAAAACCGCAATTTTTTTTTAGTGATGCAGTCTAATGTACATACAT
>NW_016165919.1:0-4834 GCF_001687245.7 Rhagoletis zephyria | reverse complement strand
AATTGACAAATATGTTTGTATGCAATTCTTTTCCAATACTTGGAGCCTTATGAATACCAGTTCTATAGTTTATTTGCCTAGTCTAAAGCCACATTGACAAGGCTCTTTCACATAGTGCATTCGACAATACCTTGTAACCTATGCTTAGAAGGCATATCCCGCGGTAGTTGGCGCGTATGACGGGGTCACCTTTCTTGTGAATTTTGGTTGAGCACACCTCAATTCCAGTCGTCGGGCATGCGCTCATATGACCATATTCTTCAAAAGAGTTGATGAAATACGACTATTTCTTTGGCGCCGGTACTTAATAAGCGGGAAATGTGGTTCCATTGCTCGCATATGACGGTTTAACCCCCAAAACCTTCCCGCTGGATCCGCCACTGTTTGTTGAAGACTGCTTTCTGAAAGCAGGTGTTAGAAACAAGTAGCAAATAAATTGGCCGGCTGTTGTGATTGCACCTTATCGACGTTGAGCTTTCCTTGCATTGTTTGGCGCACATTTTTTGCAGAGGCGGGTGCATATCTTGACTGCAACAAAATAGTGGTCCGAGATATGTATCGGAGTGTTCGTATGTCTAAAACACTGGAAGCGCGTCTTCCGTCTATCTCAACAAGATCGATTAGGTTTTTCGTTTTTCGATCTGAAGACGGCCACGTAGCGTGATGGATCTTTTTATGCTTAAACTTAGTACTGCATACTATCATGTTTCAGGAACCGGCGAAGTCGATTAACCTCGGTCCGTTCTCGGACGTTTCTTCGTGGAGGCTAAATATTTTGACTGTGGTTCCAAAGATCCCTTGCTTGCGCACCCTGACATTGAAGTTTCCTAGCAAGATTTTGATATTAGGAGATCCTTGGATTGTTCGTCTTTTTAATCAGTCGGGGCGTGAGCGCTTATGAGCGAGATATTGGAGAATATCGCTTTGATTGTGGCTAGACGCTCGTCCAACACCGTGAACTACCGTCCTCGGCGACGGAGCCTCTCTCCCACCACAAATTCCACACTGAATTTGATTTCCTTTACTTGCGACTTGTTCCGACCGTTGCATTTCTTACATTGCAGCGGCATCAGCCTTTATCTTCAGGAGGACATCAACCAGCAGGGCACAGACACCTTCCCCACTAAGGATCCGGGCATTCCAGGCGAATGCCCACAAATCGTAGTCATTTAACGTTTGCGGTGGTACTTAGGTGCAATGAAGGAACCATGAAGTGTTTGTCCCAATTCATTATTTCGATTGAAACGAACTTAGTTGCCTCAGTACTTTCGTATAATACTCCATTTGGAAATGTTTTTAGCCTATCAGAAGGGACTCTAGTACACGACGACAAAAACCTTTCCGAGTACTTTTTCAACAGAAGTTATATATATCACTTTTTTCTCTTATTTTTTGTGCTACAGTCATCAACAGTAAAATATGTTTCAAATGTTTTTACACTGTCAGGTAGCGTAAGAAAAGAAGCTGTCATTCAATAAAGCGGCTGTTTTTTTTTCTTACATTTATTTACATATAATAACGCCTTATAAAAAACAATTTTGACCAGTTTCCAATGAAAAAACACATACATATACAGATACATACTTGCCAGCGAAGTCTGTGTTTTCATAGGCAAAACGGATGCACACAAAGCTACATACATAGATACATCAGCCAAAAATCAAAAGCAAGTACTCGCATATTTATGTATGTATGTATGTATGTATGTAGGTCTTTTTATGGAAAGGTCTGCTAAAGTCTTTAGATCAGAAAAATAAACTAAGACTGGGGGAGACGAGCGGCAAGGAAAACATCCTACGCAAATACGTGTGTTTGTTTTATGGAGGCACTGCTCATCACTGTACGGCAGCATAGTTTATTAAGCGCAGGGCAGACGTCGGAGAAGAAAATTTGTTATTTTTTCATATTCGTGAAACTTTTTGTTTTCTGAGGGAACTCGGCAAATTTTGTCAAATCATCGATAGTGTTTTTTTAACCAACCTTTATGGGCATACAGATATACATACATACATACTTCCATATGTATGTACATTAGACTGCATCACTCCTCATAAACAAATTGGTAGATACTATTTTTCCATTGGACATGAAATCTATTATACTTGAAGACCTGCACCAAAATAATTCGGAAAAATTTCAGATTTAAATGAACTGGACCAATTTGAAAATACTTTCGAAAATTTAGTTTTTATGAATAAAAATATATTTTTTAAGCATTTTTTGAAAAAAAAACTTTTCGCACGGCAAAACAGTTTAAGCTTAAAAAAATAGCTTAAGAAAATATTTAAAAAAAAAACTTTTCAAAGGAATCATAATAATGAGATTTTTTTTGCTGTTTGTGAGTTTTTTTCAAAGATCGGTTTAAGAAAAACTTAAATAACTCAGCCAAAATTTTACCGATCTAGACTTTGCAAATAAACTCATTCAAGGTATGAAAGAGTAAGGTAGGACGAATGAGCGTCGTTCCAAGTAGAATTAAGATGCTGATGTTCGAAAAAAAAAATGATTGGGACGCGAATTAGTTTCTTAGCAAAGAAATAAAAAGAGTGAGAAAATATGTTTCCGCTGATACCTCATACACTGAAAATAAAATTTCGTAAAAATGCTAAGAAAAACTTTCGTAGGCTTGGTTTTTGTACAACGTACGAAGCTTTTATTCATAATACGAACCCGTTTTTTTTTACAACGAGACAAGATTTTACGAACCACTCGAAAATATAATGAAAGTTTCGTAAGGCATTTTTTTATTACTTTTATGCAAATTTTTTAAACCTAAACTGTTTTGTTGTCATAAAAAAAAAACATTTTTGGTGTTATTTTCAAAACGGCGCAGCTTACGTAAATCCTAATATTTTATCGAAATATTTAATTGGAAGTCCCGGCGGGAAAACCGCAATTTTTTTTTAGTGATGCAGTCTAATGTACATACATACATATGTATGTATGTACAAATATATGTACATTCGAGTGAAGGCATATGCACGCAAATGCAAATAAAAACGTGGTTAAATGTTTTTTTTTTTCTCTACATAGTTTATGCGCACTGCTGACATATTTTTACTGCTTTGGAGTGGTAGTTAGAAAGTTGGGTCGCGGGCGCCTGCGTGGAAGATGATGAACGTTTTTGTCTTCAAAGGTTTTGTACAACATAGAAGAATGCAACTCAGATGTAGGTAACTGTGTATGTATGTATGTACGACCGCTGTGTATTTTTGACTTTATGCGCATGCGCTCAACGGCAAGTTGGTATGGTCAGCTCGCTGCTTTCATTTGAAACATGTGTGCATTGCATGCATCCGAACTGGACCATCCCGACTGTGCCAAGCCGTTCTATTTTTGTAGTGCTGCTGCCTAACATTGTTGCACAGTGTGTAGGCGAATGTCGACGAGCAGTGTCACCAAGTAGTCAACAGGACTTTGCGAAATTTCTTGCCTCGCCGCAGCTAACCGTACATCGATCGATTGATGTCTTGCTGCGTCCACATGTGAATTTACATTCTTGCGTACTGTACATACATATGTGTAAGTGCCATTATAAGCGCATACATATGTGTTGCATNACGTACATACATACATATGTGTAAGTGCCATTATAAGCGCATACATATGTGTTGCATTAATTATGCCTGCGGGGGGGTGGTGACGCTAGCAGTCCCGTCGTTTGTATTTTCTTATAATTCCTACTAAATGCTTATTTCCGTTTTTTTGATTTNTTAATTATGCCTGCGGGGGGGTGGTGACGCTAGCAGTCCCGTCGTTTGTATTTTCTTATAATTCCTACTAAATGCTTATTTCCGTTTTTTTGATTTTTCCGCTTTTTTTGTTTTATTTTCTATGCGCAGCATTCCGACTCCCTCATCTTGCGTCAACGATTACGAAACACAAAGTTACCAGGACACACTGACTTCGCCACCAGCTATGCCGCAGCTTCAAGTGCCATCAATGACAGCGGCGGCCGCGGCGACGATGGCGGCCGTCGGTGCGTCCACTTCCGGCTACCAATACCCCCATCATCATCATCATCATCATCATTCTCATGTGGCTTTTGGCGATTATGCCACTGCTTCTCCTCACGCACATGCAGTCGCCGCAGCTTATCCATCGCACCTGCACGCACATCCCCACACCCATCCGCATTCGCATAATCACCCGCCGCCGCCGCCGCCGCCGTCCCATCCACATACGCATGCGCACTCGGCACATGTTGTACCTCCTTACCAGCATTACGGCGCAGTACAATGGTATATGCCGTCGCCTGCAGTGACCAATGGCAATGCCATGTGTGGCAGTAGTGTCTCGCCAAATGCGTCCGCTTATGGCGGGACCACCACCACTCATGCCACAGCGTATAACTACAATTACCAACTTTCGAGTGATGGCTACATGAATGGCGTAAATAATGTCGGCTGTATCGAGATCGCCAGCAGTAAAAGCGATTACACTTCCACGCCATACGTGACGCCATCGCCCACCTTAGACCTGAACAGCTCCACAGAGGTGGGCGATCCACACATGGCATCAGCTTTGTCCGCCAAATTAACGACTGTATCACCGAAGGGTAGCGGTAGCAGTAAAGCGGGTACTGCGTCGCAGCAATCTTTCCAAAATATACTGGAGTCTGCCAACAATAATGTGACCATGCAGCAAATATCGCATGGTAGTGGGAGCGGCGGCTTAAATGGAAAATTGAGCGGACCAAAGGATGTTTCGGACAATATTCACCGATCAAGCGAAAATGCGGCGGCGAATGCAGGTGCCAGTGGCGAATGTGGCATTTCTAAGCGCAGTAAGTTTGAAGATTTTTTCCTAAAACATAAGCATAAATATATTGAGA
>NW_016165917.1:6680-25890 GCF_001687245.7 Rhagoletis zephyria | reverse complement strand
AACTTTATTTATCTTGGAATTTATTTGGTATTTTTTAAGCACCACTCTAATATATAAGTACCTTCAATTTCAAATGCTGTAGTGGCACCGTTTGCTGTTGTCGGTATGTCGATGTACTCGTATCAAGAACACTTGAAAGTGTGCAGCAATCTATCAGCGTCAAGGAATACTTATTTAAACTCGCCTTGAAGCCATGTGCTTTGTGCGTTAAAATTTAAGTTCTTTCGGGTTGATTAGACCCATTTTATTAAATGGCTACTTTTCCATTCACTTTGCTAGTTTGTTTAACATAACAATTTCACTAAAATTTCTCTTTTGCTTTATAGTTTAAATAACATGCGCACCAATAGCTTCGCGAAAAAAAAATTATTTGCTCTTTTACGTTTACGCTAGACACAAGACGAAAAATAACATTAGATCAATATATGTATGTACTTCAAAAATACGAAGCTATTTTAAAGCTGGCAGTCGAAGGTTTGGGTATAAAGATTTTACTCAAATTGGAAATAGATTCTAATTATTTATATATTGGTTATCTATGAATGATCCGGCATTAAAATTATCAATCCAGTATGCGCGAATATCAAGCAAGAGATATTCCCTTGGGCTTGGCAGACAATTGAAAAGCAGGCGGTGGACGACGTCGTTCAAGAATTAGAGGGCTTTTTGGGGGCTTTCGAGAAAAACATTACACGCACGATCTATGGCCCTTTTTGCGTAAACAACTGCTAATTAATTGGATATAATGATATGGACATTAGGTTGTATCACAAAAAAGTTGCAGTTTTTCCACCAGAGTTAGAAAACCTATTATATTCTACGACTGTGTTCTAAATATTTCGGAACATATTTAAGATTTACGCGAGTTAGACCGATTTGAAAATACCTCCAAAAATCGCATAATTTTGATTACATTGACAAACCTTTAATATATTTTTTATGTAGTCCACTGAAGCTTAAAGTCTTCTATCATATGTGGTGATTTTGAGAAAAAAAATTTATAAACTAATTTTATTTATGAAAAGTCGATTTTGCGAAATAATTTCAAATGCGTCCAGTTCATTTAAATCTTAATACTTTTCAGAAATATTTTGGCTGAGTTCTTAAATTATAGCTAATAAATTGAATAACTGCGATGGAAAAACAGTATCGATTTTTTTTTTTGTGGAGGATGATGCACCCTAATAGGCCTACGAAGTTAAGCGCATAAAAATACAAAGATGCATTGGTTTCAACCTCAGGTTAAATCTGGTTAAAATATTTATATCTTTCCAAGCAAATGGCTATCCAAAAAGATTAGCATGTCCAACGACCCCAAAGGCTCACCAGTGGCTTCCCCTATAACAGTAATCTTAAAATTAAAACAAAATTGATTACCGAGCAACTAGTAATTAAGCTTTTGTTTAGCATGTTATTCTTTTGTTCAAATTCAAAAGGCATAAACTAAATTTTGGATGGCACGCCCTATTCTATTATTAATAATAATATTTTGGCATGTACAGTTTTGCTTAGTGTTCGTCCGATCTTCTCCTTCCACAACTTTCACATAGGAAATAGTCTTAGCTTTTGCCAAAAACAAATGCCGATTAAATACCTAAAACATAAAAAGAAAATTGCAGATCAGATATGAGTTAACTGCATAAGTTGAAAACGTTTAAAATTGATGGATCTTAACAGAGCTCTTCAGCAATTTTGGTGGTAATTTTCAGCAAAAATTATAACTAAAATACCTAGCGAATAGTAAATTAAGCTAATGGAAATCCTATTTGCTAGTTGCAGATATTAACTTCATACAAAGCAACGCATGTATATCAATAAAATTCCGAAGTAATGCCTTTCCAATTAATATAAAAAAACTAAAATCAAACAAAACATCTAACTTTTGAGCAACGCCCACATATATCACAATTTTACGAGCTAATATCGATGCCGGAAAAAGGCAGGCGATTTTCCTTCCTCCACAAATCCGCCCATGATCCATTGAAGTGAAATGCGGTCAGGCAGATACCTTTTTAATTTGTTGATAGCTTCGATTATCTGCAAAGAATTTATGTGCGATTGACTTGGCTCCACCTCCATTAGCACTCCGACATTCTCACTTCATCGCACTTCTATTTTATTCTCATTTAACAAAATTATAGTAGTCAACATTCATATGCTGACATATGTATGCATGTATGTATGCAGGAATACGAAGAGGAATAAAGTGGAAACGCAATGAGCAATGAATAAAAGAACTAAAGTCCACAACTTCCGGTGCAATGGCTTGGTAAAGTCGTAATAGCTGTCGCATTAATTCTAACAAAAGCTAAAGAGCGCTTAACAAAAGGTTTAGTAGTATACATATGTATGTATGTATGTGTGCTTGGAGTACGATAATATTATTGCAGATGTAGGTATGTACGTGCTCATATGTATGTATTATTACGGATATAAGTGCATATGTACACATAAAAGATTCCGCGTATTTGTGGAAAGCAATCGGTAAGTAACCATGAATTATTTATCATGTGGACATGAATTACTTTTATGAAGCTTATTGCTAATAGATCAAGTCCGGCAGCAAGAGATTTATATCGTAAGTTCGTATGTATATTAGGCTGCATCACTAAAAAAAAAAAAAATCGTTACAGTTCTTCCATCGGAATTATAAAATTGATTATATTTTCAGATATCCGCCAAAATATTTACCTAAGCTGGACCGATTAGAAATGTCTTCCAAAAATTTCATCATTTTGATTATGTTGATAAAATTTTTAAAATTAAACTGTTCTAAGATCTTTTCGAAAAATATTTTTAGAAACCAATTGTTTTGGTTATATTCAACTATTTATTGAGCTTGATGCCATTTATAATGAAAAACTATTAAGGAAAACAACAATAATTTACTAAAGTACAAGTTATAGCAGCTATTACCGAGATCACCACATCTCCTCAACAGGTTTCTTCACCACTGTCACTGCGATATGAACCTGCGACTTCGGATTACAAAGCCAGTGGTCTACCCACTAAACAAAGTTCGCCATCTCAACTGCTGTTGCTTTTATCTACTTTTTCCTATCTCAACCCAACTACAATCAAGGCAACTATTCTGCTGCACTTTACACTTGATCATGTGGTTGTTGTTTATTGTTGATTATTTCAATATTCTCACGTACATCTTAATACTTTTAATCAAATATTTTGACGGAAGCCTTCAAAAGTAATGATTGTATAAGTCCGAAACTTTCTTTGGTGAGGCACTCTAATATATATACAAACTACATATATATGTATTTGATTAAACTGATGTGATAAATATGTCCATGATTTGTATATATGTACATATGTATGTACGTATTTGAGTGAAATGAACATTGGAAGAATAAGTTGAAAATGAATGCATGAGAAATCAATAGAAACAACATAAAATGGCTAAAGGAAAATATACTCATACGTACATACATTTTCACCATTGCATACAGTAGCATGTATGTTAACAACAAACTCAAAAAAAAATAAATAAGTAAAGAACAATATATCCTTAGGGCGAGTTAGAGTTAAAGTAGCGAAGTAGAAACTATAAAAGCGAATGTAGCAATCTCCGCGCAGTATGTGTAATGAACATAAAAAGCATTAGAGGAATGAAGGACATTTTACGACACTCCATAAATACAGTAAAGACAAAATGACAACCAAACAACTACAACGACATATTGGAACGTACAAGCACAGTGGCGGAGCTAGGCTTTTTTTCGGCTGGGGACCCAAAGTAGCATTTGTCGTCTCTTTCATTACCATCAAAATAGCGAAAATATGCAATTGGTTTATTGACACATTGAATAAAATTTGTGGATAATCATTTCGAGCGGCTTTATCAGCGCTTTTTAAATTTGTTATGCTTGAAAACTTTAAACTAATGTAGGTATTACAAATGCATGTGTTGTAAGGCCTAATCTCAGGCCTGGTTTGGTCATGACAATACCATTGAAACCGCTGTGGAGTTGATGAACGTTTAACCGCTAATGCATTAGCACGCTATCTTTTATCTTCTTTCAGGGTGCGGATCTGCATGAACTCCGGTTAAACTCAACGAACGAATATTATGTGAAATTAAGTCTGCTACCGTACTGGTATCTGAAATCCGTTTATGTACTCCTAAATGCATGCCAGCCCTGGTGGCTTGAATACACAGTTCGACAAAAACTCCCAAAAAATTCCAAACACACGAAACGGTAAAAATACTCATTGCACCGTGGGCCAAATATAGTAAAACTGTGTTTTTATTTTTACTCTCTGACGTCAGGATATTCTCTAAAGGGATTTTGAAATATCAAAGATATTAATTGAACAAATCATGTTAAAAATTTTAGTTTCAATTTACAAATAAGTTAATCAAATATCACAACTATGTGCGTTAGAAACGAAAGTAGTTCAATACGGTTTTTTTTTCGAAAAATTTCTCTGAGAAGGTTTCCTCTTGTTACAAAAGTTAAAATTAATTTAGATAACAAGTAGAACTAAAATATGGGAATTAAAGACGAGAGTTTTAAGAAAACGTTATTTCAAAAATATTTTTAAGGGGGCTTGCTGCCAACTGTTTAGAAATCCAAAATCAATTTAGGTAGATTTAAGGAAAACTGTGTCTATTGCCAAAATATTTTTTAGGGTTGCCACCAGTTTAAAATTTCGCTATCAACTTAAGTAACAAATTAGAGATCACATATTTTAATATCAAGTGTTGACCAAAGTTCCCTATAAAATTTTAATTCCTTATCAAGTTCGCTAATTTTTTGGTGAACAATTTTAATATTTCGTATGAACATTTCCCTTGTTTATGTTTCACCATAGATACTAAATTACTCTGCTTTCGAGAATTTTTCTCACAATTTTAGTTGTTTTTTATTTTTCATTCAAATTTTCGCAGCTGATGGCAAATATACAACATTACTGCCCAATTGGGCATTTAAACTATTATATAACTAATTTATAACTAAACCCCTTGAAAAATCTTAGGATTTATTATATTTTTTATAAAAATATCCTTAGAAAAACGATTAGAACTAAACTCCCTTTGCCCTGTACAAAGATCTTGCATACATACACGATGTGTAAGAATTTACAATTGTTCGTATTGATGACTGAGATAGTCATGCTTTCTTCAAGTAAGTAGACAACATATTCTATCGAAAATAAGTGGACAAAATGAAGTATAAGTAGAATGTTGCAAGCAAGTGATGTACGACAGGGTAGAAGAAACTAAATTCCCGCGTTAATGAAATGAAATGAAGCGAAGTGATGTGGAATGTACGCAGAGCTCAAAGACAAAAAACTCGACACAACAAAATAAAAGTTGAGTAAATTGTATAACATCGGTGTGCCGTTCGTCCATTGGTCGACGTTCCGTTGCGCATAGCGGTGTTTGACTCCCTTCATTCTCTTTGGCACCCCGGAGAAAGGTGATCACAGAAACTTCTTTCGCGCGAATGGGCGAGGTTCTGCATGGAATGTCAACGCAATGAAATCCAACGATACGTTGTAACTTCTTCTGCAAGAATCCAATTACCATCTCAACGCTTCGAACATATTCACGTCAATCTCATAACATTACCATCTTCAAAAGGCTTTCGTCAATGCTTAACTATAATTGACCGTTTTAGACGCTTTCCGGCGGCGATGCCATTGGAAAATTGCAACACCAAAACAATTGCACGTCCCATTGTTTTTCATTGCATAGCTAGATACGGCATCCCACCTAGGATTACCTCAGATTGTGGGGCCAGCTTGAATCAGCTTTGTTTCGGCAGATTTCCCAGTTTTTCAGCATCAGCCATTTAAGGACGACACCTTATCACCCTTAAGTGCGTTGAGAACTTCCATACCCTTGCCGAATTCAACAAAATCCAAACGCTGTGGGTTCCGGGCTACAAGAATATACGAGGGAACGAAATAGCGGACGGTTTGGCCAGAACAGCGGCGACTTCGTCCTGGAATCTGGTCGACCGATCTCTGCCCATCGCTGATCTCGATTCATGTATTTATTTGGGTTACATTAGATGTGCAATTCTGTTGGAGGCCTTACCGGTAAACAATTTTGAACATTAAATTTCCTTATCCTTTAAGCTACTCTGGCTTTGGCAGCTTTTGGCCTCATTATTCTGCCTGCAGCTTTTCGCAAATAGCACGAAAGCACAACGACTGTAGACCAACAATAGCAAGCGCCAGCGGCTAAATAACACATGCATGTGAGTATGCGATTTTGATATGTGTAGGTGTATGGAATTCGCATCTGCGTACATGACTGCGGCAACGACGACGATGGCAATTACATAAATTGTGGTTGTGCTGCAGGCAGTCACGTCATTAAAATTTGCGGCACTTCGCGACAGACTGGCATGTACATGCCACGACTATTGCAAAACAATGAGCAGGATGAGTGCTTGCTTACTCAATTGTGTCCACATACCAAAGTACGCACAGTCTCACATTAGCGCACCTTCATTTGACATACATACTTGCGTACATACATACATACTCGGTCTTATGGAGATATAAACTATATAGAGCTGTAAATTGTTAAAGACGTTCACCCTGATCGCTGTCGGCTGTTGGCTTTTGCTTGCATACGCGCCGCGGCGGAATTTGCCCGCAAAGAAATACAACATTATATCTGCCGCAGACACCGCAGATGTGGCTTTTGGCCACATGGTCGCAATTGCAATAACAAGTTGGAAATAAGGTTTGAGAATGCGGTCGTTTGCCTCTTCATCTCTCTTCTACCTAACTATGTATATAACGGTAATGGCGCGTGAGAGCTTTTGCTGTGTGGCGCGGACGGGTATTGCGGTTGACTTACACATACTTTACCCTTATTAGATTAAATAAATTTTTTATCAACGCCTCTTGGCATCGCGTAAGAAGTATCGATTGATGGCAATGCAACTGAACTCAATATATGTACTCTGCTTAACTACTTAGTACAAGTACAAGAGCGGGAAGATGAAGGCGCTGGTGGAGGAGCATTCTGAAAAATATTTATTTTACTTCCACTGCCAGGATTTGCAGCAATGCGCTGTTGCCAATGCATTTCTATACATTTTAAGAAGTTATGGGAGAGAGCGGGATTGTTATTGGCACAGCTCGTTGAATGTCGTTGAGTAAATAGTGGCAAACGCATAAGCAAGAAAGTGCTCGTAGTGGCAACCTCTTTAGCATGCCGCTACTAGCATTGCTAATAGAATAGAGCTTAAAATACTTTCTCGTCTCTTTCAATACATATTTGCGAGTATTGCCGTTTGCAATAATTCACTTCGCTGTTGTTGCTATCGTTGCTAGTGTCGCAAGAGTTTTCACGCTAAGTCGTAAATATTGTTCGAAAATTAAAGACAAGTCAGTGTGCGAATTTGCGCCAGCTTCTCTGCCATTCTAAGTAAAATTTGCTGATACTTTTTTTTAGCGTACATACATACACACCCACATTAATTCCATAGAAATCGATTTCTGTGGGAGCAGCAATAATTTCTAAAGAAAAATTAAATACAGCAATCCTTTTTTCTTTATTTCGGTACTTTTAAGCGCATTTTGAATATTTAGTTAAGTGGTTTTCTTACATTTTTATTATTCCACAGTTACGCTTATATATTTATGTTCATATATGTAAATATCTACATATATGTATACTAATAAGCTGAAGTTTCGGGGATATATTTTGTATAGAACAGGGCGTAACAAATCCACTGTTCAAAGACTGTAAATGATGCTTTCTTACCCTGGGCATGAAAACAATTCGGTAGAAAACATTGAACGTTTCAATAAGACTCGGCACCATCGCATAAATTTCGCGAAATTCGATGTGTTTTCGAAAAAGAATTCCCTGTTTCATTTCTGCGCAACAATGGCCACCATATTCATCGGACTTAAGCCCAATAGAGTTTGCCATATGCTCTATTCTCGAGGCGAAAACATCAACTCAATTGCCATTTGCCGTCACTGGACCAAAATACTACCAGACTACATTCGTGCAGTCTGTGCAGCATTTCCGGACAGACCCCATGCTCTTATTTGCGCTACAGGTGGCTATATCTTTTTTTTGCTCTTATTTTACGCAAAACTATAGCATTTTTATTTGATAGCGCTTGGAGCAGCTACCCCTGTACTTTTGTGGCCCAAATATGTGGGCTCTCGATAAAACTGTCCAACGCCAAATATATGGCCGTTGACTTAATTTTGGGTCGTAGTCTATGGATCTGTTTGTCGTTCTTCAAGATCAGGTAATTTTCCCAAAATTTTTTCATTTAAGTTTGCATTGGGAATAAAAAAAGTGCAACGAGATGGAAAATGTTACTCAAACGCCATGTACGTAGCGCATACAAGGACGACCATGTACGTAGCGCATACAAGCACGACCATGTACGATATGGCGTATGAATTGCATTATTTCCTGCCCCTGTTCATACAAAAAATTATTGCACATTTTTATTTGACCATTTAAAACATTTTGGCAAAAGTATAGGTTTTATTACAAATAAAAAAGTACAAAAGATTTGTAATTTTTTTTACCTTTTCTTTGTTAAAGTTTGATTTTTTCACAAAATTGAAAATCGGACCTACTGTGGTTGACGTCGATATAATATTTTCATCCAAAAATAGCCCTCATCTGTCCAGCTCGCAAACAATTTTTTTTTGTGTTCCGTGGTGTAGAACTAGCAAGCTGGCAAGTGATGACGCGAACTAATAATAAAAAAAAACTAATAATAACTAGATTTTATTTGAGTAATAACAGCTTTTGCTCATTTTTCCAAAATTTAACATTTTAAGCAAAGTAAGCGTAGAAACCTATGTATCCTCCTTATATAGAATAAAGCTAATTCGGGATTATTTCACCACGTTATTCTCAAAAACTACCGAACGGATTTGTGAACATTTTTTAATAGAAGTATTATCTTCGGGTCTGAGAATTCCTCTAGGGTTGCCATCTGTCTATAAAATTATAAGATACGCACCGTTCGTTGGATTACAGAAAATGAGGTGTCCTATGAAGGTGCTTGGCCTCCAAATGTCCAATAATGTATTATCTTTTTAGTAGGGTTGCCCGCATTTTAAAAATTATAATATCTTTACAGTTAGTTGGACTAAAAATGAGCTACAAAGTGAAAGGATCCGGCCCCAGGATGTGCAATAAGCTTTTATTTTTTAAGTGGGATTGCCACCTTTGTAAAATTTCTACCTTACATATACGTATGCATTCTTTATTAATGACATCAGATTTGCACAGTTCATTCAATTAAAAAAAAATGGGGTGTCAACAGCTTGGCCTATAGATGTGCAATAGATGTTTATATTTTCGTAAGGGTTCCCACCTGTTTGAAACGAAAGAGTGCTAAGCCATATTTAGTTTTAATATTTAAGCTAATTTTGAGGTGTTTGAAGGAGATTGGTATCAATCGAAATACGTTTGAAAGGCTTTATTCAGAATTATAATAAGTAGTGTTGCCACATGTTTCAAAAAGGAAACTCAACTTGAATTGTGGCGATTGGGTAATTGATATATGTATCACAATATGGGTTAATCAAGTTTTGAAAAAGTTTTTCGTTCAAAAGCAACTTTATATATGAGGAGAGGGGAAGGCGGGCGTATAGGTTACCTGATCGGCCCAAAAGTTTTACCATAACCTGCCAATAGCATGAAAAACATGTGTACGAAATTTCAAAATGATACCTTTCTTTTTAGAATTTATGCAAAAAAAATTAAATTCCGGCCAGTGTGTAATGTACAATAGCAATATGGGTACCAACTGAGAGAGAAAGAGAGAAACAGAGATTCCGTGGAATTTAAAAACAATAAAGCTTTTTGGTTTACAAGGACGAATAGGTATTGATAATACGCTTTTAATATATTTTATCTTTTTAAATTAATAAAGTTTGAAGGACGAAATTCGATGATGAGTTTGTCGTGATTAGTCCCAAACAATATTTTTTTCCAAAAAAAAAAAATGAAGATTGTCAAGAATATCTGTTGTATGGAGAATTTTCATTATGTTCAATATTACCCACGGTATTTGTTACCTTTACTTGGGCCATGCGGCTTTTAAGATCTGGTTTTAGTATACTTTTAAAATGAACTCCTACTCGTTTTTGATTTTTTTACCGTTACTGCTCTGCACCTTGCCAAGAAAATTTGCTTAAAATATTCAAAATTATAATTAAAATATTCAAAAAAAAATTATAACTTAAATATTCAAAATTGAGCCAAATACCTATGCAACTAATTACATTACCCTTCTAAAAGTTCTGCCGTGCATGCATCATTCATGCAGTACAGATTAATGGACTTCCAAATAAATTGCCGCAGTCACCGTAGGCGTGCAGCACTTTCAAGTTATACATATAGGTATGTATTTAATTATTACATCGCAGGTCACTCATACGCCATGCGCACCAACTTTCGTGGAATAACATTTACGTAGCAAACAACTTGCATGCACCACTCAAATTAACCACATCCCAGCACACATATGCATTTTAAATGAATAGCTGGCTGATGAGGTCTTCGTCGAGGCAAAACGTTTTGCACTTGAATTTGTATGCCGTTAATTGCCTTTCAAGTTTTATTGGATGCAACGTGCACGTCGCCATAACCTACTTTATGAAGTGCTGCATACAGCATGCAGCGTGATTTATCGATTTTCACAGAAAGAGACCCCTAAAGTAGTTAGTTGAAATGAAAGCGGTAAAGACTATAAAGTGTATGAGGCACGAGGCACGAGGCACGTAGCATGTTGAACGTAGAACATTAAAGTCATTTTCTAATGCTGAGATGGCGCGACCCACAAAAGTGCCTCGACATTAAATTCCACGTTTTCGTCCATTTTAATGGCAGTTATTGAAATTCTTTTGATGCAACAACTACTCAAAGTGTTTTATTTATCTATTTAGGAAATATATTTTCCTTTGCGTGTTTCAAACTGCAGTGATGTTTATTAACACTAGCAAATATTTTCAACACATTCACATTTAATGGCGTAGTGCACGAAAACGCAATAATATTGACTAACACCGACAATTTAACTGCCAATCGCTGTGGCAGACGTGAAAGCTGGTAAGCACAGGATATTGCATGGATTTTCTTGCAATATTTATTTTTATTTCAGATGAAACTCAAGCATTGCATTCAATGCGTTTTCAGTGCAAAAAAAATAAAAATAAAAAATCATGCACACACATACCAGCGTGCATTCTTACATTTGCATGCAAAGCAGAGCATACGAGTACATATTCTGTCTGGGCCATGGAAACGTGCCGGCAACAGGGAATAGGAAATATTTTGAATAGATGGTACATTTCAAGCTAACTTCGAGCACGATAACGGTATGCAAGCAATATATTTAGCATCGTGAAGCACACTATGCGCAATGTGGAACGTAGGATTACAGAGATGCGCTCAAATGCTGCAGAAATTGCTACCAAACTTAGATTGCACACACACAAACACACACATACGCGAGTATATTGTGATTACCCACCACCCACACATTCGCGCAGCGATTGACAGCCAGCTTGCGCTCCAATTTTACCGGAATTTGTGCGACTGTTTAGGGGTAAATAACCGACAACTCGGCGCGACACGACCTACATACATGTATGTGAGTAGACAGACATAATTTTATATACATATGTACGTACATACATGCATACGTGTGCACATCAATCGGGAAAACCTTGCACTTAATGGCAGACGTACAGACATTGCAATACGCGAACCATCCCATAAACGCTATTGCAAGTTATCCGCACTCGCAAGTTGTAAGCACTCGAAAAATTTGTATTGAACTATGTTTTTGTTGTGATTATTATTGCGCGCATGTTGCATTTCAAGTACTATGTTGGGCGTATCGCATTGCAGCGTCACGTTTGCGAAAAAAGGAACTGACAAGCGTCGGGTGCAAGTATGAAAAAAAAAGTTGTAGGCACAGATTTGCGTGTGCATACAGGGTGTTCAGTGAGGATATACATATTAGGAAAATGCAAGTAGGTACAGGTATTTATACATACAGTGACTCAAACAAGTGATCACGTGTTTTGTTTATAAATTCGTCATGTTTTTCGAGCAATTTTTATATTTTTCGATAAAAATTCCGTCCCAACTTTAACCAAAATCACAGTTTCAAACTTTATAGAAAATTTAGGAAAATTCAACAAAATTTTGATCAAAATTTTATCTGAATCTTCATAACATTTTTGGGTATGCAGCCCATAAAATTTTAGTCTAATGAAGTGCAAGTTTTAACCGGCCAAATATTGCGTTGATTGTAGAGATTTGTTATTTTTTTTTTTGATGACGGCTTTTTGTACTTTTTTCCATATAAGCATGAATTTCTAATGAAATAAAATGTGGGAGGCCGTTCGCAACAAAATTTCAAAAAACTAACACCACTTTTTTATATTGCACTTTTTATTAAAAAAAAAACGCAAAAGCAGTCCCAAAGATGTTCTAAAGCAGGGCTGGCGACCCAGAAGTACGCGTGCCATAGATGGCACGCAACAAAATAATTTTGGCACGCTATTAATTGAAGACTCAATTTCTGAATACAGTATATTTTGCTTTGCTGCCTCTATGCTTAAGTGCACATTTAAGATACCTACCCCAAAATGCGCATCAAAAGCATTATTTTTAACATTTATAAGGAAACTGCTCCGATAGATGCATTCAACATACCTGCACATTGGCGATACCTGCCTTAAAAATTGTGCGACTAGTATCAATTAACAAAGAAAGTATTACGTTTACCTGCACTGGCCCTGCCTAATTACCTTATTTTAAAAGCTTTTATTTATTTTGCTCATATCGCAGAACAACGAAAATGGCTATCAATTTATGTAGTTATATAGATAATTAGATAACATTCGGTAAAAATTTCGCTTGCAGTAATTTCTACATGGTAAGTGCTCCGCCAATATTTGGTTTCATAGGGATTCGGATACCTTCCTCATTAAAGTAGTAAAGAAAATTCGCTTAAGTGCCTTTTTCGGTTAGGTGCGCAAGTTTTTCGTGCAAAGAAGGAAGTGCAGCTAAGCAAAATATACTGTAGTAATATTTAAAACCGAATCAAACAGATTTCTTTTTTCGCTTAAATTGGAGACCAGAGCATGACACCATACAGTCCAGAAGTGCCAAAAAATACAGACAGTAATCACCAAAATCCGCAAGCATTGTGTGAAAAGCATGGCTTCACCTCCGTTGTAATGCAATGGTTGTTGTCAGAAAAATTGTGCGCCCCATGCCTTCGCAGGCATTAAATAAACGAAGGTTCGAGGCTTTTACATACATACGTGGCTTGCAAAATTTATCGTTTTTACGGAAAGTATCAAGGCGCTGATAAAACTGTTATAATTATTATCCCAGCCAGCAAGAAAACGTACATTTTACGAACATTATGTTTTACGAGGGATTCTCGTATCGCCAAATAGTTAGAGAAAAGCTCGTAAACGATAAAATAAAAAAAAATATAATAGAAAGAGGCTTGCAGTAATTTGTCAGCACCAGAAAAAATTTTAGTTTTGTTGACAATTTTTCTTCAATCACAATATTTTATAAGTAGTTTGTTAAATATTCAATTTAAGAAAATTATTAAGCATGTGATTTATTGGCAGACTGGTGCAAACGCCAAGGACGATCTACCACTTTCTTTTATAATTAAACTTCTTGTAAGTAGCTACTACATATGTAATTCAAAAATACAAATTAATTTAACGAGTTTTGCAATTCTTTCACAGGCTGCGCGGAGTAACACTAAAGGATTTAAACGTTTAATTCCCCTATCTCGTAAGTTTATAGTTATTTATTTTTTTAATTTGCTAGTTTATTAGGTCTTTGCAGTTATTGAACTTAATGTTTTATTGATAATATGGCTTCTCAATTAAAAAGGCGTGCGAAATCCGAAGCCTTATCCGTACTAGCGTCAATAAATGATTCATTAAAAAAAAATTATTACAGATGAGGTAGCAAAACTTTTCTCGTGGAAGGGAACTGGTACCAAAAGCAGCGCTATTGGTTTGGCAACGACTGCGGCAATAAGAAGTACGGATCATAATATTATTTATTACCACTTTTTACTTAATTAAATTTTCCGGTTTCCAATGGAGTTTAATCTTTCACTTTATTTTCTTAGGTGCTTTTCGTCAAAAATTTAACTCCCACGAAGAAGTTTTTATTTCCGTTTCAAAGAAGCACTTCTATATTTGATCACGACCGGCAAAAAAAAATTGGCAGCCTATCGGCAAAAAAGATAAGAAATAAATTCAGCAACTTTATAATATATATTAAACCCCTCTTATTTAATTGTTAATTTGTTAATAGATAGTTTGTTAATATTTATTTATCTGAAAATATCTTCACATATACAGTGCCGGGAAAAAATATTGGCACAGAGAATTTTTCGCCATGAATGCAAAGTTTTTTAATCTGATTTCTTCTCTAATTGTTTTTTATAAAAATATAGTTAGTATGAAGTTCTACTTTCAAATCAGATTTTTTAGAAAAATTTTAAGTATGCAGTTTTATAGCCCATTTAATTTTAGTATAATAAAGTGCACGCTTGAATAGCTAGAGAACCTCTTTGTTTTTTGACAATTTCTTATACGCAGTTTCTTCCATACAAAAAAAAAAAAATGTCGCACATAATTTGCATGGAAGAAACTGCGTGAATAAATTGCCAAAAATCAACGCGGTTTTCTGGCAACTTCAAGCTTGCACTATGTTATACTAAAATATAATGGGATATAAAACTGCAACTTAGAATCTCAAAAATCTGATTTGAAAGTAGGTCTTCATACTAACTATATTTAAAAAAAAATAATGTGCGAAAAGAAATTCAAGTAAAAAACTTTGCATACATTGCAAAAAATTCTCTGTGCCAATACTTTGATCCGGCACTATAAATATTTATTAATTATAATTCTATTCAATAAAAGAACTACAGTAATTTGAATTAAATAATTGCCTTTATTTTTAGCATTCAAAAACAGTAGATAAAGCAGTGTAGAAAAACGCTTTTTTAACGTAAATTAATCGTTTACGAGACTCGTTTACAGTTAAAAAACGGACGTAAAAATATTCGCATACGAATGCTTTTTCGATCCGTTTACGACTGTTCGTACGCGATGCACAATTTAAAGCGAAAAAGTGCTCGAAAAAGAGTCGTAAACGGCTATCATAAACGATTTTTAATCCGGTTTTTCTTCGAGAAAATATCCAATTACGAGCTTGTTTACGATGATTTTGCTGGCTGGGATAGATCTCATTGGAGCCTTTGAAAGTTTTTAATACACTGAGGGAAAACAATTTTAGAATAAAAAAAAAGTGCTAATTTAAAAAAAAAATACGTATATGAAATAGCACCAATCCAACTCGTTTTAAATTTAAGTATGTACGTTATAAAATATGTCATTGTGAAGTGCACAGATGCTTTTTCGAAATTAAGAAGGAAAAAAGGAAAAAATTTGATTTTATGTTCCGTCTGATGGTTGTTGTTGCGTTCATCTCCCTGAGAGAAGAAAAGTTCAGAACTAGAACGGTGAAACCGCCTTAAGAGACGCTTAATTCGTTCTTTAAAAAAATTTTGTACGATTTATGTGTCAGCTAATATATAAATATTTGCAGTTTCCAAAGCTCACCGCGGATTCAAAATTGCTCATTGTACTCAGCGCCTAGGGAAGGCATTGAGGTAGAAGGGGAAAAAGGGTGATGCACGAAATCATTACTCCTCTGCGAGCTTCTCAGACCCTTTTGTGAAATTCAGTAGTTTGTCAAGAATGGGAGAATATTGATCGTTCAGCTTCCATACATCCATTGGATCGGCAATGATACCTTTCGTCCCCATAGATAGTGTTGCGTAATCAGACGCCTAAAATCTTGTAGCTCGCTCCTTCGCTGTCTTTGAGGAAATGTAGCTATAATCCTGCCTAGACTTTTTTGTATTGCCTTAATGGTTCTTTGAGGTTTGTTTATGGGCTTTCGATATGATTGGCCTCATAACTGCCTTAGTACGCTCAAAAGAATCTCATTAGGTCATTTCATCAGCCAGTTCGTTGCGTTGAATACCACTGTGTCGCGGTATTTACAAAAATTTTACGCGAATTCCCGGATGGCACTCAAGGAGTTACTTGTGATTTTAAAAGCCAGTCGTGAGTACAGGAAGCTTTTATCCATAATAGCGTGTCTGGCTCATTTCACAGATCATTTTTTGGAAAGCTAAGAACACACTTTCTTTTCAAATATACTCCAGGCATCAGTTGGTCATCTTCTAAACAACTATGTGTGAACTATGTTTGAATTTCGCTGTCTAAGCATTCGAGCTTTTCAAACACCCTGTGCGATATTTTTCCAACTTTTATAAATTTTAAAATACACACTGCATATAAAAGTTTAGCGTACATAGTAGTTGTTGTGAATGTCGCGTAAGTGACGTTATTAGCTTTTCACGCTCAACTTGACAGCGTCAGTTTGATGACCTGCTTAAAGTAGCTATATTTTTCAATAAGAGTTGAGTGATGAAATGTGGATGCTTTACAGTGACTAAAGATATGAATGCTACTTCATTTTTACTGGCGAATATCACGGGGATTTAAATGCATCTGCATATATACATATTTATATTGTTCAGGCAATACTTTATAGCAGCACTATTGCACAAATAATATTCTGCATAGAAGTGGTATTTACGCAAAATTTCACTGGTGGTTTAGATAAGTTAAATGTCTTTCAGATATTTACAAATGTTAAAAAGCAAAGATGGGGAAAACAAATTAAGTATTCAGTTATGTCACTTATGTCATATATTCATTACACCATGAAAAGTACTTCGAGAATCAGTGGCCTATCCTTTATAATTAGGAAAAGAAATGGCGCTATCAATCTACTCGGAAGCGATGTGTTGTTAAATATATCCGAAAAAGGTAGTTTATCTATTAAAATTCTTTGTGTATAGAAACCCATTTGAAACTTATTTACAGCGATCTCGATACAATCCTTTCTCTTTTTGAAAGATGATTTTCCTATTTTTGACTTAAAAACCATTTGGCTATTATTATTTTGAGCGAAAAATACCACCTACTTCTTGCTTTTTATGGTTAAAATAAGAGTCAAAGTTTGCACGCCGGTTTTCTGAACAAAAAATATTTGGTGATTTTTGCTTTTAATTTTTGAGCGACCTTTGTAATATTTTTTAACTTTTTTAGCCTGATTTTTTTTTTGGCACCTGCAGTGTTCTTTATGCTTTGCCTTATTTGATTTCAGTAGACTTTTATGGACTTTATCTTATTTTTCGTGTTTGATATTTCGGAATCTCTTAAAATTTTTGGGGATTATTTTTATAAACACATACTTCGTTGTTTTTATTTTAGATTTGTCTATGTCTTTTACAGATTTTCTTATCTTTTTTCAGAATTTTTTTGGAATTTTGTCAAAATTTCTTTACTTTCGCAACATTTCTGGATTTTTTTTTTTTAATTTATTTCATTTCTCCGAAATTGGGTTTTCTAGGACTCTTGAAGACTTTCTCATAATTTTTCTGAATTTTTTCGTATTTTGTCAAAAATTTTCAGGAACGTTTCAGTATGTTTCGTGTTTTACCTTCGCAACTTTTCTGGATGTTTTTCAATTTTTTTTTCAAATTGGATTGTCTAGTACTTTTGGGGTTGTTCTCAACATTTCTCAGAACATGTTTCGTATTTTGTTGAAATTTCTCTGGAACTTTCAATTTTTGTTTACCGTTTCAGTACTCTTCGTGTTTTACTTTTCTAAACTTTACTGGATTTAGTTGAAACCTAGTTTTCAGAAATTTTTTCTTCTTTCTATATTTTATTTGGTTTTTATCGAGGAGCTTCGTGTTTTAATTTTCGAAACATTTTCTAAATGTTTTTTAAGAATCTTTAGGGATTTTTCGAATATTCTTTCCTATTCCCACGCAATGTAACAACTCACTGAACTAACAATTGTCTTAGATAGCATAGCAAAAAATTAAATAAAAAAAATAAAAAATTGTGTGCCCTTTGTAAGCACTTACAAGCTAGTTTTTAAAGTACATTTTTGTGGTTTGCCATAACGTGGGAAATCGACTATACATCTTTCTTATATTGCGTTGTCAAAATTTGATTGAGAAAGCGAGCGTGTTTTTTAAATCTTTTAACAAATGTAGCACTACTAGCGTTTCCAAATCAGTCTACAAATAAATTACGTCAACCAAAAAAAAAAACCATCTCTAAAAGCCTCTCAAAGAAAGATTTCACATTAGTGGTTTATTATAAACTTTCTACACATACAGTTAGACCCACTCAATTGCCAAGTATGTATTATTTATATTTTTTGTTGCTTTGAGCCATTCATTTCAGTGAATTTTTATATCCATAACTTTCTGTTGCCAAACCAAAAAGTATTAAATAGTCACACTTGAGTGCAACACTAGTAATCTTACCAAGCTTAGTTCCCTAATTTGAATAAAACAAGTAAGAAAGTCTAAGTTCGGGCGGAGCCGAACATTAAATACCCGGCGCAAGTATTAAATATATGTTTTCCACCTTTCCGAAAGCTACCGCTAGATGATAAGCCNAAATATCAATTTTGAGTGAATTATCTTCAGCAGTTACTAAAATATCGCAATTTTCGTTTTTCTGAAAAAAATTACCGTTATATGGGAGGTAGGCGTGGTTATTGTCCGATTTTGTAAATTTTCAGCCATTTAGTATGTACAGTAAGGCCAACCACTGTGCCAAGTTTAAAAGAAATTGGTGCAGCGGTTACCAAGATATACACATGTAACCATAAGTGGGCGTGGCTACGCCCATTTGCCAAAATTTTGTAATATTCTTATTTTTCGTCTAAAACTCATTGCAAATATCAATTTTGAGTGAATTATCTTCAGTAGTTACTAAAATATCGCAGTTTTCGTATTTCTGAAAATTACCGTTATATGGGAAGTAGGCGTGGTTATTGAGCGATTTTAAAAATTTTCGGCCATTTGGTATGTTATGCGAAGGCCAACAACTGTGCCAAGTTTGGAAGAAATTGGTGCAGCGGTTACCAAGATATACACATGTAACCATAAGTGGGCGTGGCTACGCCCATTTTTAAAAAATTTATAATATTAATGTTTTCCGTCTGAAACTCATTGCAAATATCAATTTTGAGTGAATTATCTTCAGTAGTTACTAAAATATCGCAGTTTTCGTTTTTCTG
>NW_016165917.1:1455-6561 GCF_001687245.7 Rhagoletis zephyria | reverse complement strand
ATTCTGATCATTTATGTATACATTTGTCTATATCTATCTCGATTCGTTTTGCCTGTTACAAACAACCGTTATGTGAACAAAGTTATAATACCCTTGTGCACAAGTGCGCTTGGGTATAAAAATGATAGCTCTTGAATTAACTAGCAAGAAAACTTGTGAGAAGCTTGTGCGGCGTACAAACGCCTTATAAATTTTCACTGCATTTTTACTGCTCCTACATTGCCACTTAAATCACTCGCGCTTTAGAAGCCATCACTAAGACTACAACATGCCTCAATTAGCTGTCTATACATATCAAGTAGTAAAACTTTACTGATATAAATTTACAAAACACTGTTAAGCTGCTTAAAAATAATCGCGCCTTAAACATCTTTCCCACCTAAATGTTTACAACTCCCTCTGCTTAGTACATATGTATATAAAGTTTAGGAGTCAACTCCACAAAGCAAGAAAAGTAATTTGCAGAGTACACAAATAAAAAGAAATGGGCTTAGCAGACTAAAAGTGGTGAAGAAAATCAGCGAGCAAAAAAAAAACAAACCTCAGCCAATGCACTCAGCTTCTCGCCCTGCCTGCGACGTTTAGAAGCAAACTTTTCGCCAATAGCGTAAACTAGCTAAACCTGGTTGACTTGTGGGGCTTTAGCTGCTCACGCACCCGCATTCAAATGCCCCTTAGCAGCGCCTGACTAATGACAGTCAAAGTCAGCGCATCTCCCGCAGTCCCATACTGCCGTAGACTGCGTTCTCAGCCCTTTCAAGCTATGTACTCTACACTTGCAGTTGCCCAGGCGGCAGTTGCTGTGGTTGATGATCACGCAAATTGCGTTAAATTTATAGTGAAAACTTTTTAACCCGAAATAAAAACTAAAAACTTGCAGATAAGTTGTGAAAATATTCTGCGCAGAAACGACTGAAGTTCTAAAACGTCAAATTGTGCGATGCAAAAACGCTGCCTCTCTAACGGGTATGTAGCGCAATGACCGAGACTACTCTATCCGTCAAGTCAGCCTCTTGCGCCACCCAGCCTCTTGCGAATCACTTTTGCGATGCGTTAACGGCTGGCATATTGCGCAGCAAATTGGCCGGTTCGACGCAAAACTTTGCCCATTCGAAAAAGTAGATAATTTCAATGACTGTAGAGATGCTAAACATCGAATGGGTTTCAATTGCTTTAGAGCAGTTAAAACAAGAAGAAGAAAGAGAAGAAGAAGAAGAAGAAAATGTAATAGATGAGAGACATCAAATTAAAACTTACCCGTGTAAAAATTTCGAACTTTGATGAGTTTCAGCGATGCTCCTTTTCACCTGAAAGTAATTTGAGAGCAGAGCAAAGGAATGGAATTAAATTTTCTGTATTATGTTACATTTTTATAGGCATCTAAGCAGGTAAATACTTTTCCAATTTATTATTTAATAAAATACTTAAAAAAACAAAAAATTTACGTGTCTGCAATCGCTGAGAGGAAAATTAGTTTTTGGTTTTGTTTTTTCGCTAGCCGGGGTCAAAGGAACTGCCGTTGAGACAGATTTTATGTACCAAAACCTAAGGTAAGAGTAGTAGTATACAGTTGACTGGCCTTTACCAGCTCCAAAAGCCACATTTTTTCTTTTGGTTAACATATCAATGAAGACAAAAATCTTCAGAAAAAAAAATGTCAGAAAAAAGAATTATTTATTCGGAAAATATGTAATGCCGCGCATAGTAGACCTTTTTTCTTGCTCATAAAAATGCAGACAGTAAGGCAGCGTCTCGTTTTTGGTATTGTAGGTGGGTTTGTATGGTTTTTATGCACTGAAGGAAGAGCTGCTTTGAGCTTCTCATTTAACAGATGGTAGCTTAAATTTACGCGGAATTTATATTTACATACAAATATATATATATTCACGTGAAATGAGATATTTTCAATAGAACATTTGTTCTACATTCATATGTATATGCAACACAATTTCAAATATGAGTACAAATTTCACAAGCCAACAAAGATGGAAAAATTTTGGTGCGACAAATCTTAAAGCTATTTTTGATAAAATTTTTTTTGTGTTTTGACGTGATCAAAGTGTCAAAAAGTCGGGTTTTTTTGCAATATTTGAGAAGCTCTAGGAAATTTCTCACACACCTAAACTTAAAAGTCATATTATTTAAAAGTAACTAAATATTGGCGAGAAATATTTTTCTACAGAATTCTTCAAGAACATATATATTAATTTCTGTAAATTAGTGTTAATGTATATAATAATTTTAGAATAAATTTCCAATGTGCCTATATAAATTGTAAAATTGAAATTATTTTTTCGCAAATCATCGTCATTTGGTGGCACACAATTTTTGTTTATTTACTCTAGGTTGGTTCGTTTTGGCAATAAGCATTTTTTTACCGTTTAATGTTAAAATTTTAAGTATCTTAAACTTTTAAAATGGAAAAATTTTTATATATCAAAAATTACAAAATATACACTTTTTTTAATTTGGTGGCACACTCTTGAAACTTTACAGATATGTATGCTGTATTTGATGGCAGCTTTCATTGCGTCTAATCTGAACATTGTGTTTGAAAATTTCCCAACGTTATTAAAAAAAGAAAAAAATTATGCCGACCGCTAAAAAAAACTAAAGAATTTACAACATATTCTCAAACTCTAACTATGTACAGAGTTAATCCAAAGCTTTTAGAGATTTTGGTGCAAATTTTCGATTTTTAAAGCATTATTCTTCTTTATTTTTAATGAAATCGGGCGTTAGTTAATATTATTTAAATTATTTATAAAATAAGCACAATATCGACTTTCTCCTGGAAATTCAATATATAATCATACAATTCGAGTCATTACCAACACACAAATACTTTGAGTGAGCAGCAAAGCACGCCGGGTATTTGCTATTTCTTTGATATGACTATAATACCAAAATATTTTTAATCTGTGAATGACTGGTTTACATACATACATAATTGTACTTTAAAAATACAAATCAAAAATATTTAAAATCAAAGACCAAAAACCAAAAGTATGTACTTTGAGTTTTCGAAAATGTGTAGCTGTTCAAATACCGGAACACAATTCTTATTGCCAACGTAAAAATACTAACCGAAATTACATTGACCCTGCAGCAAAAAACATGGAAAATCTCATATAAATGCACATATGTGCATACATATACATACATATGGAAAATCTTTTGTAGATGTGACCGAGACTGCTTTACCAACGTTTGTAGCAACTATCGAATACTACCACAATTCCAATCGAGGAAATTCAATTTGCCGCTTCAGTCTGTCCGCCCAATGGCCAATGTGTTTCTCCCGGTACCTAGATGGGATCCCTACATATGGCTACGCGTATGTCACCAATATTGTAATTGTTTTGAGGGTATTTTGGGAAGAGAATTTTGTAGACTCGCAAATGTGTGTGTAAATGTGTGTACGTAAGAATATGTAGCCGAATGTGTGGCAGGAAGCCAAACACAGAAACGTAGCCAAATTTGGTGGAGAAGTTTAAGCCAAAAAAAATTTTCGTTTTCAAATAATCGCCGTACGAATACACATACGCCTACACACATACATATATGGTTTTGTATTAGAGCATAAGTGTGGTCATGATGAGAGGATTCATGCCTTATGAAGCATAAAATTTTTGCAAACATAGGGCGACATAGTACTATGTACTTACCCAAACGCAAACACTTCGAATTGACCAGGTTTTGCATCAAGAGGAAAATCGAAATAGTATATATGTACATCGACATACTAGTTGGCGATGGTGGTGAGTGACAGATTTGTTCTCCGACATTTGGACAGCCGGTGAATGTACACTGATGCGATTACGAACCGGAAATCGTTCACACAACCAATCCCGCACAACTTTCAATGGTACGAGTAACTAACGAAAATGTTTGGCGACAGTAAAGTGAGACAAATGGCAACAATAATGAAAGCAACACATGCTACTGTATTGCCAATATAAGTGGGTCATTGCGCTGCAGCAAAATTTAGAGACAGTCTGCCAAAGCACTAATTCTGACCTACAGATTTCAGAACTGTCTCTGAACTACTGCAAAACGGCTGTAAAGCGGGACAGTTGAAACTTGCGTTGTGCTGGTTGCGCTTTCGTCAAAGTTTTTCACATTTTGTATGTGAACACTGAGAGGTAAATTTCCAAGTTCTCACTCATTGTCAGGGTTCGTATTTGCACACACATGTGCAGCACATCCTAACATTTTAAGCTCACACACGTGTGCTGTGCATATAAAAAATTAAAAACTTGCTCACATCACATGTGTGTGCCGTTTGGTAAACAGAACGGGCACATGTGTGTACTTTCTTTTTATTAATGTAAAGCACACGCACATGTGTGTGCTATGCGTAGAGAAACTTATACACTTCGAATTCTAACTCAAATCTTAAAATAATTTTTTAATATGTTTTCTGTCATATAAAAAACAAACAACATCTCACTTTTTATTGAATTGTCTTTCAAAAAATAACGTTTAATAAACAAATTCTTTTAAGAATATACTATGTGCATGTGCATGGGCTGAAATTTGTACAAAAATCGGCTCACACACATGTGCATGTGCTTAATAACAAACAGCACACACTTTTCTGTGAGTAGAGTTTGTTTTCCACTTATGCACACACATGTGTATGAGCAGTGAGTGCAAGTTGAATGTGTTTCTGGCGTGTGTGTGAGCAGAGCATGTGTGTGCAAATACGAACCCCGCTCCTTGTACAATACGCCTCTAGCATTGTTGGTCGCGTATTTAAGTCAAAAGGTGAAGGCAGTTGTGAGTTTTCAGATGTAATAAATTTACAAAATTAAAAAAAAAAACAAGTAAGAAAGTCTAAGTTCGGGCGGAGCCGAACATTAAATACCCGGCGCAAGTATTAAATATATGTTTTTTCACCCTTCCGAAACCTTCCGCTAGATGGTAAGCCGAGGTGTATCAATTTTGAGTAAATTAGCGTCCTTCAATTTCGAAATATTGAAGTTTCAAGCATTTCTTAAATTTACCGTTATATGAGAATCGGCCGTTATTTTAGTCCGATTTCAATAATTTTCAACGTTTTGCTTACACGTGGCAAGTACAATAACCATACCGAGTTTGGTA
>NW_016165917.1:0-1045 GCF_001687245.7 Rhagoletis zephyria | reverse complement strand
AGACGGACAGACGGACAGACGGACGGACAGACAGACATGGCTTAATCGATTTCTTTTTTCATCCTGATCATTTATGTATACATTTGTCTATATCTATCTCGATTCGTTTTGGCTTTTACAAACAACCGTTATGTGAACAAAATTAATATACCCTTGTGCACAAGTGCGCTCGGGTATAAAAAATGAAATTTAATAAAAATACGGTTAAAAAGAGTAAATTAAATTAAATTCAATCTGTAAAAGAAAAGAAAAAAATATCCAAAAATCAAATCTTTAAAATTTTTTTCTCATAAAGCACGGTTTGATTTGCTGTAGGGTGTACACATATACATACCCACGCATAGATATGTGTATATATATATATATATGTATATGCCGTTCAAGTGACAGCCAATCTTTGTGACTTTTGCGATTTTTGTTGTTATTGATTTTTCTTCACTGATTGCATTATTACCAGGCTGCTGGTAGGGGAGCCAAAAGGGTGCCAACAACAAAAATATACGCTTGTAATCACTGTTGTTTAGAAGTAAACCTAACCTACGTATATACATACATACATACATACATGCGTATTTATATATGTACTTGCATGCACGCACATGTGTTTAGAGTTACGAGAAGCAGATGCTCACTGACTGATCCATCCAATCAAAGTACTCACATACAAACCCCATTGATTGGGCGTAGGGATATCGAGTATTCAAGTATGCTTGAGGGCTACTGTTACAGACAAAGAGCTACTGGGCTAAGGGTGAACACTATCGATAAATTGACTTCCGGTAAAGATTTTGGCAGTGACAATTTTTTCCGAAACTCATAAAAAATCCACTTTGAAAAGGATATTTGAAAGTTTACATACAAACGTATGTATGTATGTATAGTCATAAGTATCATTATTTTGTCGGTATAAAGGTTCTATGTATGTATCAAATATCTCTACTCCTGCTCCACGTATCGGTAAAAAATTGTATGGAACTACTTCTTTTCATATAAGTAATATAATATAACGGGTGATTTTTTTGAGGTTAGGATTTTCATGCATTAG
>NW_016165916.1:0-25890 GCF_001687245.7 Rhagoletis zephyria | reverse complement strand
GTTTTATGTAATGTCATCAGCTTTGTGCAGTTCATACAATTATAAAAAAAATATCTGTCATATAATAAAATTGAAATAGGCCGATGTCTGTACATTATAGATATTAAAGAAAAATTAATATAGGGGGTCTTTATTAGTGCAATAGAAGTCAAATCAACAATTTTACGAATTTTCGTCTGTCCGTATGTTTGTACGCGCAACACTCGAGGATTAATACATAACATTGAATGCAGTTTTCACAAATGTGTTGCTAAAAGTCTAACTAAATATATAGAAAGAAAAAATTAGAGTGTTGCCACCTGTTCGAAAATTGCAGTTTGAGTAAATTTATAAAATAAATTAAATATTGCAATGTGGCACCCAAAAGAATGAGGCTTCAGAAGGCTTACAGCCGAAAAGATTTTTGTGAAGGTTGCTGGAAAATTTTAATTTAATATAATTGATATTATAAATTAAATATTGCATTATGGGCATGAAACTGAAGAGGTTGAAGAAAGTTTACTGCTGAAAATTTTAATTAAATTGATGAAATAACTAAGATAAATATTACAATACGGATATCAAAAAACACGAAAATACTTTCAAGGAACAGTGAAGCACGCAGAGCATTTGCTTGTTCTGCAATAAAATTTCAAAATGTGAGCAATATTTTTTGTTTCATATTTTTAGTCCCAAATATTTAAAAAACTGTAGCCAATTGAATAATTAAAAGGACAGATTCTTAATCTACGGAACAAATCCTATCAGCAGCCGAAAGCTCTACCGTAAAATTTTCATATGTATGTATACGTCTGTAAATATATGTGAAGTGGTATACCACAACGACTACTACTTGGCCGCGTTTTTTTCAGTGCATTTAACAAGTAAATAAATCCACTGTTATTTGTTCATACACATAAACATATTAATAAAATACGTATTTGTGTTTGTGGGCAAGTGTGTCCGTACATTAAGCCTAAATGACAGCAGGTTCATGTTTGCTTATTCATAGTGTTGCTCATCTATTTACGCGTATATTTTTTCCATGCACACATATGCACATATATTTATTTATTTTACACAAATACTTTGGTTTATCATTGTTTACTCTTTGACATCTACACTCACGTATTTACTCCTTCGCAAGGGAGACACTTAGTAAACAAAAGTTCATAATTACATGGATATAAAAATTGTTGATTTTGCGGTTTTGGTTTTGTGCAAATATGTACATACATAGTTGCACATTTGACATATTTATTGTTAAGTAAATGAATAAATAAAACGAAAGTTTGTACTATCCGAAAAACGTATCTAGCCGGGCATATTTGATGTTGGCATAAAAAAATCACAAAAATATTAACTCAATTATAACTTATGGTGATTTCGTTTCTACCAAAAAATGTCGCATTTTGATTGCCCCTTTCGCTTTGCGTGTTCCACTCTAAATTAAAGGCAATGGGTGAGAAACTTTTGTGTTAGTTTCTCGTATGAAAAACGGCCCTTTCAAGCTGTGTCAGGGGCGATGGTTGCCCTGAAAATCAGATGGTTGTTTAAAACGACAATATTATGAAATGCGTGAGCTGGACAAGGGCAAAAAGGCAAAAACATGCCCTTTTACAGGGTTGAGTGTAACATCAAGCGCATTTTTCACCGGGGAAGGGCAACATTTTTTGGAAGAAACAAAATCACCATAAGTAGACCAGAATTCTCTGTCTAAAATTTTCGTGTAAATTTCTCTAACTCAATTTGGCTAGGTATTCAAGTTTTCACAAATCAATTAAATTTACAAATTACATTCGATTAACAACTATTGTGTAAACGAACTGAAATGCAGGCGTACATCAAAACACCAATCATATGTTTAGGTTGTACTTGCGCTACCACTAAGCGGCCTATTCTCCACACAGATGTTTTCAAATGCAGCGCCATATTTTGAGAGAATTTCTCCATATATTTGAGTTAGTCGCTACAAAAAAAAAAAACAAATAATGCCAGCCTGTGATATTGTCTTCACCACGACAATTTATATAACATTGAACAAGATGCACATCAAAGTGATAAAATTTAGCGATCAAACCGAGCATTCATTAGAAGACACAGTGGCCATACAAAGTCAACTCTCCAACGGTGGCCAAATTCATGACGATCGGTTCGGTTAACAGCTACCGTACAAGTTTCCACTACCACAAGAATTCAAGGTATCTAAATATTGACCGAGAAATCATATTTAGCGGCAGCGTTAATTTTGTTAAGCATAATTGCTGTACATATATGTGGCACGACGCACATGTGTGGAAAACAATAAATTTTTCTTGTGAAAAAATAAGGACGAACGGGATTTTATAGCTTAAGAGATGGAGAATTCAGGAAAAGAGTCTCGTTCAATAAAAAAATATTAGGGTAATCCAGGTAAAACATGTGAACTTACTTAATTTTGTATGGAAAACCGGCTTATTTATGCCTTAAAATGAGTGTCCCTATTACATTAACGAACAGGGTAATTTTTTATTCATTATTATTCCTCACTTATAAAATAAATATATCAATATCAGTAAATTTGAAACAAATGTAAATTTAAAACAAATGTCATTTTAATCTTTGTACTTATCTACTTATCACGCATATGACAGCGCACTATACTTTGAAATAGGTTTAGCTATTTTCTCACACGAAAACTAATTTTTTTTTTTGAGAAATGGCCTGATTAAATATTTATTTTATTTTATAAAATACATGAAAAATAATAAAGAAAAAATACCGTTACTTTTATTTCACTATCTGTTACCATTCGCGATACTAGATTTTGTTACAAAAAATTTAAATTTCCCAAGGCTCATCAAGAAAAAAGGCAGCTAAAAATATTTCTCTCAACACATGATTTGGTAATTTTTAATCAGCTATAACTTCGGAACCATATAGGTCGCAAGAACTTGGAATTTGGTATGCAGTCTTAAATTACTATTGTAGGTGTATACAAATAAGTTATATACCAAGACCCTCGTTTATTTAAAAGTGTTTTTTTTATTTTTTTTTAACCTAACATCCATTAGACCATTTTGAAAATGGCAAATTAATTTTTTTAAGAGTAAAAAAACGAAAGTGCTGCTAAACGAAAAAACTTTCATTCATATTGGATAAAACTACTTCCAAAATAGGCCTGTTAAAGGGAAAGGTGTAGCTATAAGTAAAGTAAGTAAAGTAGCTAAGCAAATGGACAGCTAAACGAAATGTACTGTAGAGGAGTGAAAGTTTACAAGAGGGTGTAGCAGCTGACTTAGACGGCATACTTTCATAGAATGGGCCATACGTCACCTGTCACATAAACTTTGCTTTCACATTTCGACAAATAAATCGCAAGGTCAAACATTAAAAGTGACTGAACTTCTGATGGAAAGCCCCCGCTTTCCCTACGGTCAGTTATGTGTCGATGCTCACGAGTGGGATGTCCCAATAGTATTTATGTATTGTCTATAAGGAGGCCTTAAGTTAAATTAAAAGCAATTAGTTTGTCTGCTTTTATTTATATTGAACTGAAAATGTGTCACAAGGCTTTGTGTTCATTACTGTTTTATTTATTTTTTTTTTATTTAACGACGGCGGATACTCTGCTAGTGCATAATAAAAAGTCGGCACTAGAATGTTCGATATTCCCAGCACGTAAATGTACATTATTTTTTTTTTTTAATGTATTCAATCTTATTTGGCAGTATTTTCCTCGTCTAACAATTTTTTAAATTCTTCACTTTTGTAACCACCCCAAACAATTTTAGAGTACTCGGGGAATTCTTCAAACAAACCTGCTAATTATTTTAATTTCACTTTTCACCGCATGAAAACAAATTAGCAAAAACATTTCCGCAAAATTGCCTGCAGTCACTTTGTATTTGCTGATTTTATTTTAGGGAGAAAACTTGAATTTAATTTAATTAACTCCAATCGACCCAATTAAACAAAATAATTGAATTAGAAAATAGCTAAGAGCACGTTTTACCGCTTGAGTGGCAGGAGATTGTGTAGAATATACTAACTCATTCTCATAGGCATGCACATACATACATATGTACGTAGCTGAATGTACGGGGTTGATTATGCGACATTATGTAAGTATATTCACAGCCATTCCAGCTCTGCACGAAAAATGTGAAAAGGTAAAATAAAAGTTTAACAAACTAACAAAGGCGACACCGGTCAAGCACGGAATACAAACACAGACAGATCCTTGTGCACGTATACATACATATGTACTACATACCACAGTGTACACTTTAAATCTACAAAGATGTAAAATGTTGGAATATACATACTTACTTATATACATATATGTATGTCTGTCTATGTGTGTAAAGAAAATCACTCAACCTAGTCTATGTCAGCTCAAGTGGCAGCAGAAGTAAGTTTATGCCGAGATAATGCACGTGCTAATATCCTTGTGCACGAGTATGTTAGTATGCAAATGTATGTCAGTATACACGTATGTATATATTTAGAGTCTTCAAAGGCGAAAGACCTTATTTATGACATTATAATGGAGTGAAAAATGTCATTGCTTTTTTTTATATTGTAAAATACCACTCAAGCATGTGTATTACTTATAAATAGTAGTTATATTTATGCGTAGTTATATATGTATATTTCATGTATACTTATGTATGTATGTATGTATATTAGAGTAGTTAAACTTTTAACTCCTAAACGCTACCTCAATTTATTGTTATTAGTGATAGGAAAACGAATTTTTTTATTTTGAAAAAAAAAAGGTTTTTTAGAGGTCGCGCTGGTCGGATCAACTGCAGTTAATTCTCGAGTTGATCCGGATCTGTTTATGCTAAGGAATCCAGTTTTTCAAAATTCAAAATGGCAAATCCAAAATGGCGATCAATTTTTTAAAAAATTATTGATTTTGTTCGAAACTCGGCACTCGGGAGCTTTTGGGGCCGCTGAAGTAAATTTTTTAAATTCGGCGGATCCAATATGGCGAACAATTTCTTAAAAAGAGACTAAAATTAAAACGCTGATACTGAACGTTTTGAGCATTGTCATGGGTTAAAGTTCGTTACCAATGGGTCTCTGCGATTGCTGATTACGAATCTGATGTCAGATTTTCAAATTTAAACAAATCCAATAATTTTTTTAAAGTCGATTGCTATAGTGGATCCACCATTTTAAATTTTGACAATCTGACATCAGATGCGTAATCACCTATCCCAGAAACCCACTTGTAACGAGTTTTAACCCACGACAATGCTAAAAACTTTCGGTATCAACATAATTTTAGCAGTCTCTCTTTTCGAAAGCATATTTTCGGGTACTAGGCCCATTCTAACTATACAAGAAAGGTGTGTAATTAAGGGGATGTTCCCCAATAATGCCTTTATTTCGCACCAGTATGCGAAATAGTGTCAATTGAACTTATTTCCGTTGATCTTGTTACCATCTCATCTTGGACAAAAGTGTCCCATCAAGGTATGAAGTGTACTTTGGTCGTCTGTAACCAGATATTCGTCGTCGTCTTTGCAGGAACTAGCCCTGGTCTTGAAAGCATTTGACTCCTGTTTATTCATCCTTTCTTATCGCGCCGCATTATTGCTATTATATAAATATTGGCATGGCTTCTTATTTCTCCAAAGTGCCACCTAGTTGCCAGTCGAACTTTTATTTAGCTGCCCGGTGCAGCGTTTCATGCGAATCTTAGCAGCAAAAAGGTAGTGATATGAGTCGGGGTCCATTCCTCGAATTGACGTACATCAAGAACGCAAGAGGCGTATCTTCCGGCCATCCGTCTTTGATCAGGTAACATGTAAGTGGCTTTGCGAATGTTTTATACTGGTGTCTGTTACAGCTAACTAAGAATGATTTCAACATCGTGGCAGGAGTATCGCTCATATGCTACTTTAAGGAGCTCTTAGGTTTACTCTTTGGTCCCATTGAATTTCTCCTACGATGTGTAGCACGCTTAAATGAGGTTAATTTTGTTGAACTTACCTTTGGTGTCGCATAGAATTTGTAATTGCAAGTATTCTTCCACCATTTAAAATATTCAATAAATTTCATAGGTACTAATAAATAAACACAGCCTTCATCATAGTACGAGTATTGCGATTACTAATGTCATTTAAATTGTTAAATGCGCAGCTATAAAAAATTAAATTTTATCTATGCTTACCTCAAAGATTCAAAAACCCATAAAAATGATACTAGAACACCATTAAATTTGCAATACCACTTCGCACGTTGCAGTAATGACATTCTTAACTGCCAGTTGCCAAATAACCAAGGCCAACTGCCAGCGGTTGGGCTCACACACAATCACATTTAAGCTGCAACGTGGTGCCTGTGTTTTTTTTTTTATTTTTTTTTTTTTTATATACACATACCTATGTATATGTATGTAAGCATATGGGCATTTCCTGCGTTACGGACGTTTCATGCGTAGGTACTTTTTCGATAGTTAAAACAATCGCAGGCTTTGGATTAGAACATAATTAGCCATTATTGTCATACATCTAATATAAGTAAAAATATTTCGCTTGAATATTTATTATCTTGCTAGTTTACGGCTCCTAAAGTTTCCGTTTGGATCTTTTTAAAACCAGCCCTATATTGGAGATAGCTGAAAATCTGTATAAAATTCTGCTCATCAATCAACGCTACCAAAACATGATGTATGGATCGTAAGGTAATTTTAACTTTCTAAAGATTACCAGTGGTTGTCAAGAAACGAATAAAAAGTTTTCGAAATTAGGAAACTTTTTGGAAAGTATGTTTTCCCTAAATAATATCAATATTCAAAAAGTACCTAGTTAGCAAATCGTTTATATTCTGCAATAGAATCGAACGCTAAGTATAACATTTTTTGTATATGAAAGACGAAATACGGAGCTATTGACAAGCTTCATCAAATTTAGCCTTAGTGGATTTTTATTTTATTTTTTGCTTTGCGTTGACTCTTTTCGGGAAATACCCAGATGTAATGCAGTAGCGTCAGCTACCATTATCATACACACCACCCTCAAAATCGATATTTATTTTATTTTATTTATTTATTTTTTTACTACTTGTAAGTAATTTCTATTTTCGGTCTTTGATTTGACTTTGGTTTTCATAAGAAAGAAAAAAGTACCACTGCTCCCCGCACAGTCTCAGCTTGAAATATAGTCAAAATCTGCCAATTCTTATTTAACTGACAAAAAAACAGTCAGACAAAGGAATACAAAGGCACAGAAAAGCAGTGCAGCAGGAAATCCGAACTGAAGCGAGGATGTGTCAAAGTGGTGACTGGAAGAAAAAGCATATTGCTAGCTTAGAGTGAAAAGTTACTTAGTCCAGTTCTACAAATTTTCGGGGGAGTGGAAAAAACTTGCTAAAGTAACTATCTTCATGTGAAATTGTGACTACAACATTTTGCGAGTTTAAAGCAAAGCAAAAATCCATATGAATCAGAAGGATTCGATCTTTATTAAAACTGCTCGTATTATTATGGCCTTATCGCATTTTCGCTGCCTCCTTTGGACTTTGTAAATTTGCCTTTCATTCGAAAATAAATGAGAAAAAATTAAAAAAAGTATTTAAATTTTTAATTTCTCTTGCTTCCTATATAAAAAAAAATGAGTTTTCACAAAAAAACGAACTTAACAACTTTTCACTCTAAGCTAGCAATATAAAGCTTTGCGTAGTGAAAATATTTAACGTTGTGGCATTTCCTTTGCCATTTGGTTGGATTTCCACCCATTTTGTGTATTCACTTTTTGGCTTTTATGATTTCGCTTTCTTTGCTTTTTTTGGCAAATTTTCTTCCTCTTTTTGAAAATCCGGCGCTCTTTTTGAGGTCCTACAGTCATAAGACCAAGCTATTATTTGCTTCTTCCTACAAATTCATTCAGTGCACTTTCATATTTTGTTTGAGTCGTTGGCTGAGGCCATCCAGGGCGGTGGAATGCTATTAACATCACAAACTTGATTCCTGCTTCGGTTGCTACAGCTGCTGCTGTTGGTTATGGATGATGATGACCACGATGCTGATCGGAGCACTCGTAACGGCAATGTACGAAAAGGAATGCAAATTTCCCCTACATATCTTTTATGTATGTATGTATGTATGAGGAGTTAAATTTCGGCAGGAAGTTACATATCAAACGTTGCAATTAATGATATGCACATCTCTCTGGATGGCCAATTATATGAACTTACTTATCTACTATTTAGTAAATATGCACTCTTGCGGTCTGGATATTGAGGTACACTTCAAGTGCTTCACTTGCAATCTCGCTGCGGACATCCGCGTGATCAGTAGATATTAAGGTTTAACTAAAAAATCTATTTTTGCAGATTAATTAAATTATATATATCTGAGTAATAGTTTGATCGCGTAAACTAAAGTTACTACATAACTGCTGAAACGTATGCTAAATTAGTTGATGTCTGATTCTTCAGAAAAATGTTTCAATGGTGGCTGTGTGAATTAAGGATTTAATAATAGATTGGAGGAGGGACGACAAGTTAACCTCGCCTTCGGTAAGATCAAGGTATCCAAAAAGCAACACTGAAGCTCTACTCAAATTAGCCTAATTCGAGAAAACTGCAGAGCCATTAAGCGATGTCGAGTTGGCGTCAATAAAAAGCTGGAAATAATTGAAAAGTAAAAGTATCTATTAATATTTGTATGCTCTAATATCCTTGGATATCTTTGCCACTCGGATAGGAAAACTTTGTTTCTCTTCAAGAGATTTCCAATAATAATACCGAATTACTTATTTAAAAAAATTTTCTTAGTTACTATACTTTATAGGCCCGCTAAACCCCAAGAAATAAAATAAAAATTCTTTAGTATTAAAAAATGGTTAAATAAACAATTGATTATTAGTATTGGAAGTCTCCTTAAGAGAACCACAGTTTTTCCGATCGAAAAATATTGATTTTTAAGCATTCTATACCATTTCTACGAAAAATTTTATTTTTCCCATATAAAAATACGTGGAAAACTTTGGGCGCTTTGAGCGACGTCTAAATATTTTTTTGATTTCAGAATAAAACAAGTAAGAAAATCTAAGTTCGGGCGGAGCCGAACATTAAATACCCGGCGCAAGTATTAAATACATATATGTTTTCCACCTTTCCGAAAGCTACCGCTACATGATAAGCCGAGGTGTATCAATTTTGAGTAAATTAGCGTCCTTCAATTTCGAAATATTGAAGTTTCAAGCATTTCTCAAATTTACCGTTATATGACGGTTTGCTTTTATGTGGCAAGCACAATAACCATACGGAGCTTGGTGCAAATTGCTAGAACGGTTAGCGAGATACATATATGTGATCACAAGTGGGCGGTGCTACGCCCATTTTCCAAAATTTTGTCATAAACGTATTTCTTGGTAAAGAATTGTTGCAATCATCAATTTTGAATAAATTAGCTTCAATATTTACTGATTTATCGAAGATTTTGTATTTCTCGAAATTACCGTTATATGGGATGTGGGCGTGGTTATTGTCCGATTTTAGAAATTTTCGGCCAGTTGGTATGCTGTACCAGGACCAACAACTGTGCCAAGTTTGGAAGAAATTGGTGTAGCGGTTACCAAGATATACACATGTAACCATAAGTGGGCGTGGCTACGCCCATTTGCCAAAATTTTGTAATATTCTTATTTTTCGTCTAAAACTCATTGCAAATATCAATTTTGAGTGAATTATCTTCAGTAGTTACTAAAATATCGCAGTTTTCGTATTTCTTAAAATTACCGTTATATGGGAGGTAGGCGTGGTTATTATCCGATTTCGCCCATTTTCAATACCATCCGTCCCACGCCCAAAAGAAGTTCACGTACCAAGTTTCGTTAAGATATCTCAATTTTTACTCGAGTTATCGTGTGCACAGACGGACGGACGGACGGACGGACGGACGGACGGACGGACAGACAGTCACCGCTTAATCGATTTCTCTTTTCATTCTGATCATTTATGTATACATTTGTCTATATCTATCTCGATTCGTTTTGCCTGTTACAAACAACCGTTATGTGAACAAAGTTATAATACCCTTGTGCACAAGTGCGCTCGGGTATAAAAATAGGGGTATATTTTCTTGATATAGAACTAGGGGGTGAGAGCATTAAAATTCCGACTTTACTTATTTTAGATCACCCTAATTTACGTACATCTACAAATGCAAATAACAACCCTTCCAAGCAGTTTTTGAGTTGCTATTCAATCAAAACCGCTACAGGCGTTTAAATATGATTGCGCTCGAACGTCATAAATTTAGTTTTCAACACAAGATGAAAGCGGATATATGGAAATAAATACGGATGCAATAATAATAAATACAGTTGGGCATATGTTTGTACTCGTATGTGTGTATAGCAATTGTTTGCACATATGAAAAATGAGCAAGGATGGTCGAAGCAGGTCTGGCAATAAAATGCACATTTGAGGAAAAAGTTTGAAGTTGGGGGATTTCGGGGGAAAAAATATAAATTTAGGTGGTAGTTAAACATTTTTTGTAGCTGTAGATATAGAAGATCAGTATATAAAGATTGTGATAACGATGACGATTTAGACTACATATTAGAGTATGATAAAAATTATCTTGAATATATACATATCGGTCATTAACTACAGTAGTGTCATTACTCAAAAAAAGCAAAACTCGATAAAAACGGCTTCAAAGTTTTTAATTTACATATAGTCCCATAGTTAAAATACCGCTATGAAATTCTTACACAACATAGAGGAATAGGCCGCTGTGGTTTAGTAGTTAGCAGTGCGCGCTATCATTCCGCAGGACCTGGGTTCAAGCATCAAAAAATAAAAACAAAAAAATAATTATTATTTTTTTTTTTTCAAATAACGCTCGCCTCTCGGCAGGCAATGGCAAACCGCCGAGTGTATTTCTGCTTTGAAAACAGCTTCTCATAAATATACGATCGCCGTTCGGGGTCAGCGTAAAATTGTAGGTCCCTACCCTTTGGATAGAGATGTTTCTAAAAATCTAATCTATGATCCGGTTTCGTTAATGCTCGAAACACATGAATTTAGCAGCCCTTAAAGTGTTGACCACCATTACCCTGCAGAAAAAATATCAACTGATAAAAAATAACCCACTTTTAGTTAGGTTTTTTGTGGAATTTCTTAAAAATTTACAACTTGTAGTTGGCTGCAAAAAGCTAACTTGAAACTAGTTGACAAGTAATGATGGGGTTCGAATATGGGACCACCTACAGTAGTATATGTAAAAAAATATGAAATGTAATAAAACAAATAAAGTAAATAAATAAACAAATAAATATTATTATTGATATTTTATATCCAAAAAGTAGTTAGTTACGATTTAGTTATATCAATTGCAGAGATAATCACCATTGACTATTTCCGCGGTCATCGACATAGAAATATAGTTAGCTTTCGTCATAGAAAACATACAGATAATAGTGACTTTTAGCTCCTTCCTAACCAACTTAAAGTAAGCTTATAGTTACATACATTTCCTGCTGGACATACATAGAATAAACATAATAGAAATATGCTTATGGACACATGGATAATAGCAGCAATTACAAAAGAGAAAAATTAGTAGAGAAAAATACGACCACATTTTTTCATGCAAAGGCACGTGCGAACGATATTTAAGAGATGACACGGCTCAATTTAACAACGAACGGGGAAAACTCGTTCGCCCTCTGAAGCAAGGAGGTGGACCATTGGACCTGCTATAACAGTAGAGGCCCATTTTGAGTGCCGTTATACGAACTGACTAGTATTATACTAGGGGTTGACGCATTGGTGGACCATGGTTGTACTTGCGAGTTCATAGAAAAAATTACGCATGCCTGAGTAACCATTGTATGGAGTCCTGGAAAAAAATGTATCCAAATTTTCGACTTTTTATTCACAATTTTCAAGCAAGTTTTCGAGTGTGCAGTTTTGTAGCCCATTTAAGTTTAGTACAGTAGTAAATGAAGTGCAAGTTTCAATCGCGTTGATTTTTGAGAAGTTCTGTTTTGGTGACAGACATTTAAACATGACTTTCTTATGACATAAAATGCGGGATACCGTTAGCACCAATCTTTTAAAAAATCCATGCCAGTTCTTGTAAATTGCTTTTTATAAAAAAAAACACAAAAGTGGTCTCCAAAAAAAAAATTTCAAAAATTAACGCGATGGTTTAGCTGGTTGAAACTTGCACTTCTAAACTAACTAACTAAAATTTAATGGGCCACCAAACTGCGTAGTCGAAAATTTTCTGGAAATTCTGAATATAAAGGTGAAAATTTGAATGAAATTTTTTGAATTTTTGTGAACTTTATATAAAGTGTGAGATTTTGATTTATATGGTTTATATTATAGAATGAACTATATTTTCTCAAATAAATCAGGTAAAGTAGCTCATGAAAATAATTGTGAATATTATATTATTTAGAAGAAGGTGTAAACTTTCATTCATCGCATAGTGGACATATGTATATACACAAGCACATATTGGTATGTATGTAGAAAAAGTGTTAACAAATTTCTTTTTAAACTGCAGATATTGAAAAGAAATATTTAATTTTTCCAAACCAAATAGTGTTCATATAAAATGCCGAATTGCTTGAAGCGTTTCTTTTCTTCTTTTTTGCTTAAGCTCTACTCTAGTTGTACTGAAGAATATTTCTTAAAAAAACAAACCAAAGCGGCAATCAAAAAGTGACAGAAGAAAGTCTCCATCGCTCTGATAGTGTCACACAATCTCAAACTTATACGCACAGATTGCACTTGTGTCGCCCCGCCGCCGCAAGCTATGCGAGTATACACTGCAGACTTAATGGGTGGGGATGTTGGGCAAACAGGGCGTATGAGTAACAGAGGACAAAAAAAAAACACCAGCGAATATGGCATGGCATGTGTGAGCGCTAAAAATTCCCCACACCAAAAAAAAAAAAATGCAATGTCGCAACAGCAACTGCAAAACGATATTGCCGTAATGTATAAATGCTACAATAACAACAACAACAGCAACAGCAACAACACCTAGCATAAGAGCAGCAAAGGAAAAACAGAGCGTAACGATACGCTTAAGTATCCCGACACTGACATCATTACTAGAGAAAGCATAAGCATATCAAGCACGGCACCGCAATCAGCGTCGGTCGTTGTCACCGCAACCACTACAAGTGCAGCGAACCTCTTTAGCCGACGGCAGTGTCACTGTGCTGTTACGCTACCACTCTTGTTGCAGTCTCCAATGTTCCTGCTGCCTGCTGCCTGCTGCCTGCTGCCTGCCACTTTGTAGCTGGCTGGTTGTTTGGCAGTTGCAAAATTGCATGGCTGCAGCACTGCTACACTATGCGGATTTTAGACTATAAAGGCTTTACTCTTTCCCTGCGTCACAATTGCCACCATGATTGTGGCTACCACCAGCATCATCATTTCAAACTGCAGCACTTTGCTTGCTACAACGAGTAAGCCTTTCCTGCGTTGGCCGTTGGATTGTGCAATGCGGAGCATATCTGACTGTGTTTGTGTGCGTGCGTGCGTGTTTGGTGTTAGTTGTGGCAAGTATTACATAAATGTCTCACGACGACGACGACGACGACTTTGTTATTTCCGCAATTTTCGCATACAACAATGCAACAATGGCGGCTAACCGCATAGGAGGAAATAAATTTTGATGAGCGTTGAATTTGCGCGCGCCGGCTTGGTTACCAAACAAAATGAAGCTGAAAAGCGAAATGCTGGAAAAATATCAAAATTGTAGCATATACATATGTACGTAGCGCATGGCGACCATGGCTGAATGTCGCATATGACGTGAGTCGTGTGTCGCAAACAAATCACAAATTCACATAACTGCCGTGTATCTGCGTTACTTACTTATTTACGTTCAGACACTGAAACGAGCACACATTCCCGAGCACACGTACTCACATAAATGTGAATGCCACTGGCAGAAGTTATATACATACTTACATATTTACTAACTAGAAATGCAATCATCTACAGATACTTTTGCAACATATACTGAATGCCGGGTGAATGACAGACAGTTCAGCACTCATAAGTGGGTGGGTGCAAGCGGCGAATGGATGGATACGTTTGTAGGTGTGGTGGCTAGATTTTAACAGAAATAACTTTTGTGCGTTGTTTACTGCAATCAAAAAGTTAATAAGCAAAGTGTGAAATTGTTGGTGAAAACGTATGCGAAATGTATGTAAAATTATGCGCATACCAAAAAATTTCGCGCACTTGAACATTACGCATGCACTTGCGCAATCAACGTTTTTTAGTTGGTGGAAAGTAAAGAAGTAATGAAGTTAGAAATAATCCTGCAAAGATTTCATATTTATGTACACTGGCGATCAAGCGTTTTTTAAGTAAAAATTTACTTGAAAAACATTGCAAATATTAAATAAAAAACGTCATACACCTACTACTTAAGTCTTGGCGTAGAATGTAACTTAAGAAATTGACATGGAAGTACTAAAAAATTTGTAAATTAGGGTGGTCCGTAAAATATCAAAAGCATGGGGCACTTCTTTATTCAAAAATTTGAAAAAAATTTTGCCCCTGATAGCGACCCCTTAAATTTTTTTTTCCAATTTCATAAATTACATGGATGTCTGTATTTTGTACGTCGAACAAAATAAGGGGTGTATGTTTGCGGTATGGGAGGCGGGAGGTTAATAAAGTAGTAAATGGGTTAATTTACAAAAATTTGCCTCTTTGATTTTGCACACAGAAAGTGACCTATTTGACACCGGGAGAAAAAGAAAGAATTACTTCATCTTCTTATTTGCTTAAGCGATTTTTGCCGAGACCAGAAAAGCACGTTAGTCATTTCTCTTCTATAGCAACAGACGCCAATTGCAAATGCCAAATAAAAACAAATGGAGACCTCCTATTCCTCGGCTACATATAAAAGATATTGCTTCCTGGATGAAGTTAACCGTACCGGGACCATAAGACAGGCTATTAATGGCAATCAGAGGAAGGCTGTTACCAGCTACACAGAGTCCCGCCATCAGTGTTCAATTACGCTCTGTGGATGAGAGTGGGTTTCAACTGCCGCGAGAGAGGCCCGCGTAACTCTGGCCCAATCAACGTCTGAATATAGTAGCCGTCTCAACTCCTACCTATCCAGAGTGTCCAGTGTGAGATTCAACTACTACACCTACCACCTCTTTACATGTTCACTCGATCCAACTAAGCTAACTAACACCCATCCCCCCCTGTTCCGACCCCTTCGAAACAACACATCCAAAAAAAACATAAAATTAAATTACATCCAGTTTTCTGGGCTACAGCAGAATAAATATTTACATACTATTTTACTTATAGATAATTTTGTTTGTCAATTTAAGTTTGCCCATCACTTTTCATCCTATAATACAGAATTTTTTCCCTCAAATGCCAACAACAATTTCATTAATCACTCATTGAAATTTAAATATGCATAAAAATTAAATAACAGTGACTATATACAACACCCACAACACTTCTTAAAACATCATGATAATAAATAAACCCACTGAAGGCACATTCATTTAAAATTCATTAATAATGACAAGTGGAAACTGCCAGCTGTTACGTTTTAAATGACAGCGCGTACACCTTTTTTGTGGCAACACAAAAGTTGTTGCCAAAATTAAATTTCATGAACGCCTAACTGGCCTGCTAACTAATAGCAATTGTGAAAGGCTGACGAAGGCATTTGTTAGATATGAAAGTGCAGGACGAGTAGGGAGAGCGAGGGGGGGGGCCGGGCAGGACAGATAACAAGTTTGACGTAGAGCTCAACATTTCTCGTTGTTGGTTAGCAGCCACAAAAATGTCGGAAGTAAGTATTTTGTAAGCCACCACAAAGCAGAGCCATAAACGCGCAAAAACACAGACTCATACACATTTGCGAAATTTTGTGTGGTTGTATGTATGTATGTACATACGTTTGTGTGAGTCAGCACCTTGCTAAAGTGAAGTTTTTGTTTAGGCGAAAATTGAATATATAATTTTTCATTTAATGTCAAGTCAAACTTTGCCAACACCTGCCGGCGGGACAGACTGACAGCAAAATGTATTACCCACCAAACAATTTGTGTTGCCGGCAATAAGAAAACGTGTCGCCCTCGGAAACAAATTTATTGCCGGTAATATTGCCATCGAATCGATTTCCTATTACCGGTCGCTCTAAAACGTCCGCCGAAGGCAACTCGCCTGGGTGAGTCGTTTTCTTATTACCTGAATGAGTCCTTTTCTTATCGCTTCAGGCGATATTTGGAATCATTTTATTCTTCTTAATACTTCATTTATATTTTTGTATACCAAATTGCAACTTACAATCGGAATTAATTAATTTTCTCGCTGTGAGACTTCCTATTTTTTCAATCTTGTCCTTGGACATAATTTAAATGCTTTTGGCCAATGCTATTGACGCCATATTCATAAGTTTCCGAATTTTTGAGATTTTTTTTATTCAAAATTGACATGAACGAAGTGGTGTTGCCGATTTGTCACCACAGCAATAAATCGGTGAGTCGCCAATTTGTTGCCATTGACGATTGTTGCCTATTTCTCATGTTTTGCATGGTGGGTAATTCTAAGTCTATGTGAATGCATCTATATTTGTGGGTAGGCAGCTGTAAGTGTACATGAAGCGAAAGTATATACATACATATAACTATGTAGAATGAAGGCAACAAAAGCAGCTCAAAGGATTTCGGCTGGTTAACTTGGCGATGACGTCCATTTGCTAAATACTTACGATTTACTTGTACGAGCATCAACGCTGGCCTGGTGGCACTTAATGATGTGCTCACAAAGCCACTAAACCAAATGAAGTGTAACACTACAGACTGCGAGCAAATAAATAAATGACAGCAAAAAAAAATAAAATAAAAATAAAGGACGAACTCAAGCACTAAACTTTCCATTGCTGACGAAGGTCCATTTCTCTTTGGTGCGGTTACAACAATTCAAATGTTTATGAAGCGGAAAATGTCGACACCGCAAATTATGCGTCTCGCATTGCAAGCAAAAGACAAGCAAAAGAAAATTGACTAAAAAAGTGAAAAAGAGGAGGCATGGCTGGCTAGTCAGTTGAGTGTTTTCCCCTCACCTACTTATTGCTTTGTATTTGGGTATATAGTATACATATAAGTATGTATATTTTCTGCTCACATTTGCATTTATTTCTCGCCGAGTTTCCTCACCACCCAATTGGGTTTTATTAGAAGACTTGTAACGGCAGGAGTACAACCGGGGGTTTGTCATTGTCTTCCGAGGGGCAACCGCTTATAGAAAACAACTATTTTATGTTGCCGTGGCCAGAGCTCGTATTTGCATCCTATCGCGTTAAAGTACGAACCCTTTACCACTTGGTATCCCTGCCTGAATTCATTATCTTTATATCGATGGTTTCAAAATGGAACACAGAGTGGGAACAGGCATTTTCTCCGAGTAACTGCCATTAAGATAATCTATCCATTTGCCCGATTTGACTAGTATTCCCAATGCAGAAGTATTCGCTATAGCTAAAGGGAATTTTTGGTTTACTTCACGTCGAGCGTGTAGCCACTTTCTCGGGCAGCGAGGCGGCCATTAAGGCCTTAGTTTGGGCCCTTAACCATAGCCACATTCCCGAAAAAGAGGCTGCGGATGAGGGGGTAAATCAAAAAAGAACCAGGTATTCACCATAAGACTAATATTGGAAAATAGCAGCCAGAATAATTGGGAAGAACCTTTCCGAGCCATTTGATACCAAACGTGGTTTCCGACAGGGCGACATTGAAGAAGATAGATGAGACCATCCGATCAGGCGGTCATTGGAGTGTTCGAAAAAAGATTCTGCTGGAGATTTAAGGTCCTTTACACGTTAGTGACGGCCACTATATAATAGAAGGACAAGATGTTTTAACTTTTCGCTGACTTGGTCATGTCCATCGAATGTACGCAAAAGCTCTAGTCCAGAAATTATTCAACGTGCAACCCGATGTTGGTATCATAGGAAGCAAACAAAATATGCAATACATAAATAAAATACACAACTCAAAAGCAAGAGCAGAGTTTGTTTGTACGACATAGTTGTACTTAAATAACACAACTCACAAAAATGACCGCAATCACAAAATTTTATTGCCAGACACTCCAACCAACACTGAATTATTTTGTGCGCTTATTAGACAGCACTGCCTAGATATTTGTGCTTTTATGGCTTTCACTTGAATACAACATAGTAACTGTGTACATTTGTGTGTATACATTTTGGAAGTAGTTGTGAAATAAAAGTAACTTCCTCCTCTCGTTTTGTAGCTTACATCTTGTTATGCCATGACCTTTTGAGCTCGTCTTCTGCACCACCAACCACCATTACACGCCATGTACTATTTGACTTGTGGTACAACCAACACATCGTAAATTCAAATTAAGTATTCACCTTACCATCTTGCTCCTGTTCGCGCTCGTTTTCACCTTTGTTCAGTTATGTGTTGCTTTATACTCACACACACCAGCGCGCAAAAGAACTCACGTAACAAAATGCTTTGTTATAGTCAAATATGTATGGCCGCTTAACCTTGAAAGTCAATCGAAAGGCCAAGTTGGCACAATACAATATTCTGTGGTAGATTTCGAGCTATGCAGCCACACACACCTATGTACTTCTATTGGCGAACTAAAAAGTATAGAGAAAACAATAGAAATAAATAATAAATAAAACCATAGTATGTAGATATGTATGTACATAAGTATGCATGTATGTAGTCGGTTTATTATTTTTCTAGCCACAAACGAAAAATGGAAAATAATATAAAATTGAAAAGTGGCTGGCAAATAAACATCGATGAGTGCTTTCCATGAAGGACAAATATAAATACAAATATACATTTATGCTTTTCAATTTCACTTTTCATATTGGCTGAAGCTTTTTGAAAGGTTGTATGAATGCCAATCGCCACTAAAGGATGTATTAATTTCTAGCCAACGATAAAAGAATTTTGCTCTTTTCCATAAAACATAATGAAAATCGCGCGGTTCGAGTAAAAAGTTGCTAAGTCCACTTTGTCGAATTTAATACTTTTTACGTAATGCGTAATTCGAAGGTTTAATACTTTTTACGTAATGCGCACACAAATAAAACGATTGAATATATAGATTAGAGGTGCCGTCAAAAGCAAGAAGCAAATTTAAACATTTTCTAAGATATACATCGGGTCATATGTATGTATTAGAATAAATTGTAGCACTACACCTTTAGCTAATAATTCACTAAAAAAAATGTTAAGACTTTTTGCAGCCTTTTATTTGATTAGTAAGAGCTTTGAAATTTCCTTTCTGGTACTATTTACATATTTACATAAAAAACAAATAAATTTCAATTAAGGCAGGTAGTTAAAGCTAAAGAAAGCAACAAATGCTTGAAAGTATTTATGTACATAAATAAAACATTCCCGAAAATTTTCGTTTGATGTGCGAAGCATAGAATAAAAAAAAACTTATATATTTACGTTACAGCTACTTATGTAAATACCGGGTACAGTCGAATACATATATGTGTATGGAGTAAAATATATACATCGTCCAAATGGCCATATAAAATATATACTCAAATGTACTTTTAGTTATGTGCACCCACATTTGAATTGAACGTGTTGTGTGTATACGAGGGTAACTAAAAAGTCTTTAGACTTATTGGCTTTCAAGATAAAAGTATATTATTGATGTATGTATGTCTTGGTGTTGTCACTAGCGGTTTGTTTTCACTCAGTTGAAAAGGTTGTCATAGACCGACACTAGGGAGCTCGCAGCGGGCGTGCCTGCTTGCTTTATCCAGGTTTGATCCTAGCAATCGACGCCAAAAAAAACTTTCAGTCATAAAAATTATCGCGTAAACTTAAATTTTTAATAACAGTTGTTGTATTTTTTAGAAAAAAATGGCAACCCCGTACAAAAATGTTTTTAAATATCTTCAAACGCTTTTAGTTTGAATGAAGAGGCTTAATTATTTTATTGAGCCTTTAAATAATTTAAAAATTTCATATATGTATCTGGCAAACCCAATTTTTCAAAATTTGTTACCACTACCCACAGAAATAATCGAGTAGTTCGTGCGTGATGTGGTTATGAAAATATAAAATAACTAATTTTTTTATATAACAGATAGGATTATCGGTTGTTAGAACACACTTAGTAAAATTTCTAAGTTAAATAGGCATCATAGTGTTAATTCTAGATGACTTCTGAAGGGGAGCACTCTTATTCAATAAAAAATAATAATTATCTTTAACGATTTTATAGCACGAAAAATATTTATTTTCCCGTTGTCCGATTTTAAAAATCTTTCGCAGGGCACGTTTTTTATGACCAAAGGAACATTTATAGACGGAGTCTTTATTTGTAACTTAACAAAAACTAAGGCGCATGCTAATGTGCAGGCATGGGCAGAGAACGAGCACTTAGTGTTAGCTAGTTTTTCTCAATATTCATCGCAATCTGGATGTTAATGTTGACTCTATATCTAGTTATTATCTCAGTGAATTGCACGTGACTTTTCTTTGAGTTTTGCTAAATTATATCCACAATTAATACAATATGCTGAATACTCTAAAAAAATTATATTCTTGGTTATTACGAATCAATTGCTGCGGCCGGCCCTGATGAGAACACATACCTTAAATTTGAATAAACAAATCAGGACGGCATGGCAGATGAATCAACACGAGGTGCGTGAGATCTCGTTTGTTTTTGTTGTTTTCTCCATTTGTCTAAAATTGCTGCCAACAAAAATGGGAGTATACTACTCAGAATTAACCGTTCTACGTTTCTTTAGCGCCACTATAGCCAAATGAATCTTAATGTGAAGCCAAGAAGCAACTATGCAATGCAATTAAAATGGCTCCCAGCTACCAATTATAGTAATTCATATGGTTATGTTTATGGTGCGGCTTCTGATACCGCAATAAGAATTTGTGTTATTATTCACTGGTAGCAATTTTTATTACATCGCACGATGCGAATTCGCTGGGTCATAAATATAGCTTTTTGAGTACTTTAATGTTTAAAGATGTCAAATTTTACGATGCAAATATTAGATCAACTAAAAGGACATAAGTGTTGCGTAATCTACAGACTTATTTAGTTACCCTCGTAAGTCATCAAACAAACACACTTTGTTGGCCGGCCCCCAGCTTCTATTATACTTATATTTCTTGGCAAACAGTTGTTCGAAGCATAAATATAGGCGTATTAACTGTGGAAACGTAAGTTATTATTTTGTTTTTGGGGAGCTGAACTACAATTCAGGTGAAATAATCGATAATGAATAAATTATAACTCGTTTGTGGAGTTAATAGGCTCATACACTTTTTGTATTATTATAGTTATTGTTTAAGTAATTGTATAATGTGGTAAATGTTTGTGGTTCATATAACTGTAAGCGTCAAATATTTGGAAAAATTATACGTACCTATCAAATAATAAATTTTTAATGGAAAAAAGGTAAAAGAGAATGCATTGGAAATTAACAAAAATGTGTATTGCCGAGTGCAGAAAGAAGTCTGTTCGCGCACATACATAACAACTCAAACACAAGTAAGTCTATTTTTTCCAAGATAGTTTGCTACTGAAAATTAACGAAATTAAATAAATTAATTTAAATATCTAAGCTTAGCCAGTTACTATTGAAAACGTCTGTGTACCAAACATTATTAAAGGAACTCAAATAAATCTGGTGAAGTGGGTCGATTTATGATATATACTTTATGCAACTCGTTATCCTTTTAAAGTATTTAATAAAATTCCGTTCAAAAAATAGCAGTTTATTTTCTGTTTCCTAAGTACTTAAGCACACTTAGGCAACATAAAAATATGTAAATGACATTACGAGTAAGTTCGCGTACAACTTTCCGGCAGTAAAGTTTCCTTGAAAAAGAAACTTGGTATAAAACAATGCAAAAGAAGCTGTAAAATATTTAGATATGTATGAAGCAAACTGTCTTCCAAAGCAAACATACAAATTTTGGCAGGATTGACAGAATCCTTACAGTTTTCTAAAGGAGTTTTTGTGTGGGCAAAGAGGATACTGAACTTCTAAAAAACTTACTTCCGCTTTTTCTTGCGAAATACTTGTTTAACTTGGCCTTGGCTTCAAATTTTAGTCCATTTATGTGTGTTTTTGTTTTTCACTTGAATTTCAAAAAAAATGGCCAACTAACTTTTTATGCGAATTTTTAAGCAATTCAGTTTTTTTTTTGTTTTGTTTTTGGAGTTGGCAAAGATTTTCATCTTTGATTTCTTTAGCGAACTTTGCAGTACGAACTGAATTAAGTCGTATGCTAATTCCGTGCAAACAAAAAAAAAGTGCGCAAATATTCAAGTTGAATTAAAAGAAAAGATAGTACGATTTTTATTCTTTGGGAAATGAAGAGGAAAAGTGAGTCAATTTGATGAGAATTGCATCATTCATTCAATTAGTTATGCAAAGGAATTGCTTATTTTAAGATCTGCAAATATAAACTCATTCCATGGATTTAAGCTGTCAAAAGTCTAAAAATTTAGTGAATGTGCAACAAAAGCTTTTACGAATTGCACATACATATGTATGTGCGTAATATAAGAAGCACGGATCAGTTTTCTTAAATATAACACATCGATTTTTATATGCCAAAATTTGCTTTGGTTTATGCATCTCACAAGTTATTTCCTGATAATGAACAAGCCGCCTATCCAAATTAAACCAGTTTGGTATCAATGGAAAGAGGACTAAAATAGCTTTAAAATTGATCGAGGAAAGCCACCGTTTGGAAAATATTTCAGTAAAAAATGCTTTTTAATTACCATAGAAAAAACCTTTTCTGAGGTATACATATGAATTTCTTTTGTATTAAATTATAAAAAAAATATAAATAGAGGTGATAACCTTCTGTTTAAAAGCTATTTCCATCCTCTTTTATCTGATACCAAACTTGTTTAATTTGGATGAGAGGTTCTTATTTTATTATCAGGAAATGACTTTTATTTCAAACTTAAAACTATTTGTCCAAGGTGACTTAAAAGAAAAATAACTGTAGTTTTCGGTCTCTGAGTAACTCACATTTATTACCGATTGATTAACCTCTGATCTCCAATATCCTTTACTGTATTGCAAAAAGTAGAGTACAAAGCAGCTAAACCTCGATCTACTAAATTCTGGACAGTGACAAAGTATGTATGTATAACTCGAGGTGCGTCAGAGGGAAAAATAAAAAAGTAAAATTCACAGTCTTACCAATGTGACCGGAAACTGCAGACCTCCATCAAAAGCGAGGGCTGTACTCTTACAAGCGTACGGACCTACTGCGACGGTTACTGATCCCCATGGGCCGACACGGGCAAATGCGCTGTCCTCGCTTTCTCCATGAGCGCGCTGAGGCGAATCTGTCCAATAATGAGGTGCCTCCAATCGCTCTCTATCTGGAGATATCGTTTCACGGGTACCTTTAATTGCCAAGTCGTTAGCCATGCACTGTCGCTATGTCACCCGGATGAGACTAATAAGTAAGCTACCAGTAGCTATTTCGTGTACTCAGTAATCCGCGTGATTAGGAAGAAAACCCACCAGAACTTGAGATCGTAAAAAATTCCAGTCTTCCTGATGTGCCTCGTCACCTGCATAGGTATATCACCCGACAGGCCCCTTTTTTCCAGTTCCTCTAGAAAGTCGTTTACAAAGACAATCTAAAAAATTTAAACCGCTTCTCTGAATTTTTTATTTTTTAATTACATTTTGAAACGAATTCTGAGATAGGGCGTTTTTCAACCAAATTCTAATATATGGCGTTCTTCAGCCAAGTTCTGAAATAAGAAAAACTTTCAGAGATAGGTCGTTTTCCAATTGGCTGCCGAGATAGGTCGATCTTGCACTCAGTCATCGATATATACTACTTATATATCGTTACCTAAAGGTGTAAAGGTGCCAAGTACATTTTTTGAAATTATTCAGCAGAGACGAAAAGTCGATGTATATAGTTTGGAATTATCTGTCATTCTGCCTCAAAAAGTAAAGTTTGAAAAAAGTGGACTTGGCAGCTTTTCAACTTGAGGTAGCGTTATGAAGTTTTCTTTTTAGCAAAAGAGTTACAAAGATTTACATAAATATGTACATACATACATATGCATCAATAGCTGACGCAAATAGGCTTTCCACTTCTTTTAACTGCGAAATCCATTTATAAAGGTGTTTGTAAAGCATTTGTTTTGAGAAGCTTTTTTCTAGATTATGAGAAATATAAAAAAGAAAAAGGAAAACCTCGCGACAATCATTACAACACGCAAACATGTACATAGTAATGTGCGAATGAAGCTGTGCTGGGGGAGCGTTAAACATACGTATGAAAGAATCGTAAACTTAAATACATACATGGCTGCTTAGTATGTATGTTTATGTATGTGCGTATATATGTATGTAATAAAAACACGATTTTGCTAAGTACTTACAAGCATTTACTAACAGCTGTGTCCCTAATGCCAACTTTATTCATACGCATGTATCTACTTTTGTAAGCAGTGGCGGATTTGAATATTTGTCACCCCTAGGCAATTCAGAATTTGCCGCCCTTTTTACGATAAGAAAAATATTTTGAGGTAAAAGTACTACTTTGGAGCGATTAGCAGTAAATATTTAGTAGTATTCAAATTTATGTGAAAAAGTGTTATTTGCCTTGAGTAAAGGTTTTCAACTTTTAAAGAAACAAACTTTTTTCACTTTATAAGTTATAATCTCAAAACTACTAAATTAGTATTTTTAAATATTATCATTTAAATATTCTCAAAAATACCTAACCTTGTTTTTCTATTTTCTGATTGCGTATTGAATCTCAAATTTATGTCTTAAAATGTAAAAACATAATTTCTACTTTCAGCGCAGCTAATTTGAAAAAAAAAAGTTTTCAACCCAAATTTTGCCGCCCCTGAATTTTGCCGCCCTAAGCACCTGCCTGTGTGGCCCTTACGGTAGATCCGCCACTGTATGTAAGTGAATATGACACTGCTGCTGTTAAAAGTACACTTGTGTTGCATGTAATGTACACATACATACATACATAATAACATATGTACGCAGACGAATAAATCCTTATAAAGCACGTGACTTATAAAGCAAAGTGACAATTTTATGAATACTTTGTGCATACAAAATTGACTTCATGAAGTATGCATATATATACATATGTGCATACATATATATTTGTATATATTCTTTTAAGTCTTTGAAATGGTAGTAACTAGTGAGGGAATAACAACAAACGCAGAGAATAATCTGATGGAGGGAAGTAAAGAACACCACGCAATGGAAGATACTATAACTCTCAGATTAGCTGGCAATCGGCGTTACGTACATATTTTTATGCAGTGAGAATAAGCCATAATATGAATATATTTAGCATGCAGCAGAAAATTTGAACAAATTCGTTTGAAGGAAAAAATGCAAATTTACTAAAATGTTGCAGACATGGTCGTCGTTGCAAGGAAAAGTTGACAAAGAACTGGTAAATATGTAAATAAGGAAATACATCAACAAAGAAAAATCCAACTCATATTTACATGTGCTTATGTGTGCGGGGCCTAAACTGCTACAAAGCATGTCTTGAGACCCTCTAGAAAGGCAACATGCTTCAGTAAAGGAGCAAGCGGAATATATTCCGAAGGTTTTCATGCTCAAAATTTCTTCGTAATATCCACGGGCCATTTTTGTGTGGAAAATTTCGCAACAACTAGGGCTTCTCAGGTGATTCAGCAAGAAGTTTTTTATATTGTGCTTTTCGTTTTATCAAGATTCGTTATATCGAAGATTCACGAGTTAGAGATCGAGCAGACATATGTTATTGAAGGCCAACACCTATCGGCCTATTTCCGGACACTGCTCACTTTTGGGGTATTCCATGAGTAAGTGAAACTTTGTGTCCAATTGTA
>NW_016165915.1:16887-25896 GCF_001687245.7 Rhagoletis zephyria | reverse complement strand
TTGTGCTTTGTGCTTTGGTATTCTCACACAAAGGGAAGGCGGATGGTTTGATTTAGAAAACAGAAAATATTTAAATTCAAAGGGCTCGCCGATGATTTACATATTACCCGGGGCCCGGACGACTCTCGTCGGCCCTGGTTGCGCGCAGCAGTAAAACTTGTTTATGAAAGTGGCTGCTTGCGGCGAAAGACAATTATAGAGATGTGCTATATTTGTATACGTGCATTAGTGTTTACATATGGATGCATGTGAGAAGAATCATACAAAAATTTATTTTCGTATTTTTTTTTTTTAACTTTTCAATAGGTACTATACTATACAAATACCAGCGTAACGTATTCACTCCACAGTTCCTGCGGTCAGACAAACATATCTGTAACGTCAGCAAACACTCTACACTCGGCTGTTACCAGTGATGCCAGAAAAAGATTTCGTTTGGTGCTTAAACGGTCGAAAGAAAGAGCTAAATAATCCTGATAATAGCTAAACCGAATAGCTAGATTTTTTTTTTGAAGTTCAGCATTTATTGACATTATTAGTTGCTTTAACATTTTCCGCAATTTTAATAAAAATAACGAATTTTATATATTTAAGAGCTGAAAAAACGTTTACAACCAAAATAAGGTGCATATATGTATTTCGAATTCATTGCTACGGCACTTATAATACTTATATGTATGCATATACTTATATAAACTAGACAATGAACTAAAAATAATTTACAAACTGTTAAAATCTGCAATTTCAGATATTTGAATTTACCATAAAAACTGGGGTTACGAATCATTTTTTCGCAAAATTTTTCTGGAAAGTTTTATTTCCTTCTCTCCTTAAATTAAAATTAGTAAGGTAAAAAGAAAATCCGCGCGTTTAGAAAAAGGATTTTCGTCTAATTAATTTTTGAATTCTTTAACCTAGACCCGAGAGTTTATGGTGGAGTCTGTATTTTCCCGTGGATTTACCCCATTTCGAGATTTGTAGTATTATCAAGGCGCACGTTGTAGAAACTAGTCGACTAACTTGCCCATTTTGCATTCGCTTTCATGCCATTCACATTGGGAACGGAACTTTTCTAAGCATTAATCGACATATAATAACATGAAGGTATCGAAATTAGTCTGAGATCACCAAAGCCAAATTAATTTTAGTCATCACTTGAACAATGTAATTACAGATTTTTCATTTTAATATATTACCAAATAAAACTAAACTTTCTGGAGCTAAAAAAGTGCCAGACAATTTCCAAAAAAGAGCTAGGAGCTAAATCCCAATTTTCGGAGCTAAATAGAAAAATAAAGAGCTAAATCTAGGTGCCAAAATGGCAACACTGGCTGCCACTATATCGCTGCACATGTGCGTATATATGTACCTACATATTATTAATAAATACATCTTACCGCACCTACTAGATCCATTTGCACATTTGTTCGCATATTATTTGCTCATTTGCTTTTATGCTCTCCCTGTAGTGGTCTTGCATGGCAAATGCTTTGTTTGTCTGCAAGCTTCTTTCCCTCTTTTGCATTTATCTGCATTTTTTTTTCTTGTTGTACCACCTCACTTCCACTTCGCTGAATGGTTGCCCTTTAATTACATCGCAAAGTGCCTCACATCAGCGTATGACTACAATTCTTTTAGTGAGTTTTTTTCTGAACATGCGAATTATTCTTTCACTTTTTTGCCTACATATATCTGCCTTTACATCCCAGTAAAAAACACGATTACCACAGAAATTAAAATGGAATCGAATTAGGCGATGGGAATCGCTTACCTTTTCGCTTCAAGAAGGCATTATTTTAAGATAGACATTACATTGGCGGTGTTGAGTTTTTCGATTAGGTTATTTATCATCTGATTGGGTAATCGATTTTTTTTTTCACAATACAAGTAATCTTTGACTTAATTTAATTTCTAATTTTTTGTGTTTAGTGCAGGAATATCTTTAAAATCACAATGTCTCAAACGTTGAGAAAAGAACATCAAAAATTACAATTCACTGATGAATATCAACACTAAAATCTAATTAATAGATTATCGATTCACAGCAGCAAAGTCATAACCAGTTTCACAGTAACACTGTCATCACGAGATTCACTTAAATGTTTAATTTTTGCTGTAAAATTGAAGATGTATGAAAACTAAATTATAATTATTATTTTCATCAAATAGTTACTAATAATTGTGAAAAGTATTCACCTATTCATTTCTGTGAGTTTTACAGCCATAGATGAGAAAATGAAAATCAAAATGACTTCTTCCAAATAAACGATGCCAGATCTCAATCATGTCCTTCACTTCATTGACGGACTTCCAGTAAATCAGGATTTTTATGAAATGGAAATTTCCACAAAATGTAACGGTAGAAAATAATTTTTGGATATTCATTCTTTTTTACAACGCTTTTATCAACTTGCACTGTTTCAGCTGACTACGGTAAAGCATTCTAATTTGTATTCGCCGTAGTGAATCAAAGCAGTGAAATTAATAAAATGTTGTAGAACATTCGTCTATGCATTACCGGCTATGCCTAAAAGAAGCGAAAAGATTAGAAGACATTATAAGGCAACGCGTTCTAGAACACGTTACCACTAAAGGCTAATATCGATTTTTGGCTGGGATATACATAAGTTCATATATTAATGTTTTTCTCCGCATACTCAGTGCATGCAAATAATACTTGCGTACATACATATATACACTTGTGTGCTGTTGTATCGCACTGTTACATTTTATAACTGTACAAGCCAATGAGTTGCACATTTGAAAGTGCCTGCGACTAGACGACTTCATTGTTGCCTTTATGATAATTTGCTAATATGCAAAGGTAATTAAAAATTTATGCTTTCACTGCTAACATAAACTTTTAACGACCAAACAAAGAAATTAGTACCACATGGCTACATACAAAGAGTTTTCGCGTACTGGGACGCACGACACTCTTGACAGTTATAAATTCATCTACCTAGGATCCAGCATTTAGACTCAAATAATGTGAATATGGACATCAATCTAAGTGTAAATCTTGCCAAATGCTATCATAAATAAATCTCTGTCGATAAACTAAAACCATACTCTACAAATCTTTAATTTTAAGCACCTGCCTCTCTTTATAAGGCACAGAAATAAAAACAATGTCAACCAAAGATGCGAAGGCTCTAGAATCTAATGAAAGAACAATTCTACAGAATGTCCATTTCCCGAAGAAGGTGGAGCGATAACCTATATAAGCCCTAAAATGCTATGGACATAGCGAAATGCACTAAGATTCATTGCTTGAGTTGGATTGAATGATGATGCTCCAGAGAAAAGATCTTTTGATGTGGCAATTATGGGTGGAACACCAAGAGCCCGTCGACAATTTATATTATTCAGACCCTATTTTCAGGCGAATCCAGTAGACATAAAGCTATTTAGTAAATTGTAAGCGACTTAGTTTATCACCTAACATATCTACTGTAAGGCCTAAGATAATCAGGTCAACAGATATTCGGAGTAGTACACAAACGATACTTTTGCAGGTCCTAAGTCTGCAAGTGTCTACTAATATAGCGTATGCCCAAAGCACGTAGCACAAATACCAACAAATACCATTAGTAAGTTCGACCAAGGGGCGATAACCCCAGTCTTTCAAATGACCTGTATATACTGTTGACCCGCCCGAAAATGATAATACACAATGTGAAACGGATATTACAGAGATTAACAATGGGAACTGAGATACAAGCTACGAGCCAAAAGCTGAGCCTCCTGTTCAACTTACCAGCAAGTCTTCTCGTGAGCCGAAGAAAAAAGTCTTTGAAGCAAATTTTATTCTGATCTACTCACAGTTAAAAAAGTATTAAACACCCAAAAGCACATTGACTGGTAACGAGCTATGGAGGAAGAAATTCAGGCGCACAAAGGAAACAATACATGGACGTTAGTCGAACTGACAAGAGATCCCAAGCCAATTAAATGTAAATGGGTATTAAACAGGGCCCTGGACTTTTATAACTTTTATAATAAAACTCGCAAAAAAAGTTAATTTTGGACTTTTGTTTTATTTTAAATTTAAATGATCAGTCAACCTGGACTTTTATTTTTTTAGTCCAGTAATAGCAGTTAAACTTGGCCAAATATTTTTTAAGGCCGAAATAAAAGTCATTTTTTAATAACCAACAAACCGCCTATCCAAATTAAATAAATTTTGTATCAAATGAAAAAGAAATAAAATAGCTTTCAAACTGAGGAATGCAACCTTTAGCAAAATTATTTCAATGAAATGTTATTTAATTCCATAGAACAAATCGAGCCCTAACCGCCAAAATATCGTAAGCGACATTTTTTTCAAAATTTTCTTTTTGATGCAGAAATATTCCTAGAGCATCTAGATGCATTTCTGCATCAAAAATAAAATTTTGAAAAAAAATGTCGCTTACGTTATTATGGCGGTTAGGGCTCGAAATCTTCGGTCAGGTATAAGAATTTGTTTTGTAATAAATTAAAAAAATATATATATAAATAGGTGGAAACCTTCGTTTCGATATTTTGGCTTGAAATCTATTTCAGCGCTCTTTAATTTAGTATAAAATTTGCTTAATCTCCTTAAAAAATATTTTGCCAAGTTTAACTGTTATTACTGAACTAAAAAAATATAAATCCGGATTTTTCATTTATTACTTAACTTTTTCCTAATAAGTTCAAAAAATAAAAAGAATAAAGGATTCATGTCCAGGAGGTCATTTCATTTACGTAAATTAACGGCGTTAATAATAGCTATAAGTTCTACCATTTTTCCTCAAAACAAGTAGTGGTATAAAGCTTAGTAATACTGTTGATAATAAATTCATATTTTTACTCCTCCACCGGCGTGCACGACCTAACTTGGATAGGATGTTTTTTGCTTGGCCATGTTCCCCGCATTTCTTAAATTGCAATAATGTTATTCTTAGTCCTCCCGAGAACATCTGCCAGCTCCGCAGAGATATTTTCCCCATATATGGTCCGGATGTTCTAATTATATGATCTGAATTAATCCTTAACCCACTACCATATGAATCGTATTCGAATCATTTTTTTTTAATTTCATTCTGCAGAAATTTGCGTTACTTTTAATATTAGCTTTTTCTTCTTCGAACTTTTGTATAAGTCAGCTAAATTCGAATTTCAAAACATGCGATTGTTGAGTAAATTTAAATTATATTTTTATACCCGAGCGCACTTGTGCACAAGGGTATATTAATTTTGTTCACATAACGGTTGTTTGTAACAGCCAAAACGAATCTAGATAGATATATACATATATATACATAAATGATCAGAATGAAAAGAGATATTGATTAAGCGGTGACTGTCCGTCCGTCCGTCTGTCCGTCTGTCTGTCCGTGAACACGATAACTCGAGAAAAAATTGAGATATGTCAACAAAATTTGGTAAGTAGGTTTCCCTTTATCCAAGGTAGGTTGGGATTGAAAATGGGCAGAATCGGACAATAACCACGCCCACCTCCAATATAACAGTATTTTCGAAATATGCAAAAACTACGATATTTCCGCAAATACTGGATCCAAATTATTGAAAGTTGGTATGCGAAGTAGAGATTTGGCATAAAATAGGACAGTTATGAAATTTTTGGAAGATGGGCGTGGCCCCGCCCACTTATGATAAAAAGTTGTATCTCTGTAGTCCCTTTACCAATCAATCTCCACCAAACTCGCTGAGAATATTACTTAGGGCTTGACTAAGAAACCTGTTGAAAATTTTTGAAATCCGACAAGAACCACGCTCACCTCCCATATAACGGTAATTTACAGAAATACGAAATCTTCGATAAATAAGTTACTATTTAAGGTAATTTACTCAAAATCGATATATGCAATAACCTCTTAGCAGAAAATTGTAATTCGGGAAATTTTTGGAAAATGGGCATGGCAACGTAGGCACTTATGCCTACATATCGGGAACCGGTTTACCAATTTCTACCAAACTCAAAGCAATATGCTGAAAATTTTTGAAATCGGACTAAAATTACTGCCACTTACCATATAACGGTACATTTCAGAAATACGAAAACTCCGATTTTTAATAAGCTAAGACGCCAACTTAAACTCATAAAAATACAATCGCCGTTCGGAGTCGGCGTAAAACTGTAGGTCCCTCCGCTTTGTGTGACAACATCAAGGCGCACGCCACAAATCGGAGGAGAAGCTCGGCCAAACACTAACATATGTGTAAGCGCCAATCTATTATTATTATTATATTAAGACGCCAACTTACAACAATCACTTAACAAGACACAAGATGATTGATTACTTGCTACATAAGTGTATATTGATAACCGCCTTACCGATTTCCACCACACTTGGTCCAATTATTTCAATAAATCATAGTATATTATCGAAATGTTTTGAAAAATACTCTAGCTTATCATGCAGTTTACTGAAAGGTGAAAAAACGATATTTAATTTGTGCGCCGGGTATATAATGTTCGGTTTCGCCCGAACTTATACTTCTTTGCTTGTAAATAATACCTTTAACCCTAGTGTGCCCAAGCGGGTACGCGGGTACCCATCGACACATATTGTGTGAAGTGACTTTCTTTCTTGGAACGACTTTTTAAAAACCTTTCGTATCCCCACGATTTGACTGATTATACCTGGAGCAATGCATTTAAAATATTTTATATTTCTTTTTAGCATAGAAAATTTTCAAATTTGAAAAAAAAAAATGTACACGAATATTCCGACCGTGGTACCCGGGTACCCACACACAAAATAACCGTAAATATGTATGTATAAATAGATAAGAACAATATTACTTTTCAATGTTTTGTTCATTAAATTGAGCTTAACTTATCAATAATAAAAATACTGTTCAGTGTATTAAAATATCAAAAACATATTTGGTTTTGCTGTGTAGCCAATAAAGCTAAAAAAAATTGGAAACTATGAAAAATTTTACATTTGCAAACTTGCAAATAAGAATTTTGTCTCTTGTCTATTTACATTCGTAAAGTTATTTTAGTTATAGAAAAAACTGCACACAACGTTTAAAAAGAAAAACACACAAAAATTTGCTAGCGGCTCTCTTGTAGCGACTGCGCTGAGGTAGTACATGACAATACGTCCGCCTGCTCCAAGTAAACGATCGATAGTAAAGTAAACTGGTATCTGATTATAATACATATTTGTTTCAAAAGTGTTCTAATATATTCCTCGGCTCGTTACAGATTATACCGGACTTTATATTACGAAGGTCCTTGTGCTAAATAATACTATCGTTGGATTTGTATAAAAAGATCTTTGTTAACAACAACTAAATAAATATATATCCAATACACAGGAGTATGCTAAGCTACTGCCGATTTTTAGATATTCATCCGTAAATGGTTACCCGGGTACCCAGGTTGTATGTACTACGCCGTTAAGTTATTTGGTTGCACACACTAGGGTTAAATTAATAAATTATTTGAGTTTACCTTTTTAAACAGGTGAAAACCTTCTTTATTACTCTTCAATGTTCAAACTACGGATATCTTACCACACCTTCGTTTTGCGCCTATGTTTAAATATTTCCTATAACTTATGTGTGCTTTAATTAAATTAATAAATATTGGTAAACCAAAACCTTGTTAAACCTTTTTCGATAGATACATATTGCGATACGTATTTAAGTTATCTTTTTCTCTTATTTCAAGTGGAATTTAATTTTTAAACAAAGTGGCAACCCTACTATGTATAGTGCAGAAACAAAACCATTATATAAATGTTCAAATAGACGATTTCTTAACACTTAATTTTTGATGACTATATTTTGATACTTATTTCTTATAAATTGTGTACTCGTATGAATGAACACATTGTTTCTTACTTGTTTTACCGAAGCGAGAGTGGACCGGGAGCGGACCATGATCGGCTTTATGGTGCGGATAGTCCCCTTATGGTAAAGGTACCCCTCAATCGTATTTTCTTAATAAAACCAAAAAGTAAATTCAACAAAAACGACACCTTTTTCTTCACGTGACCAACTCCTTTACCTCTCTTTTCACTACTACATATCATTCTCAATTTTTTTTCACGATAATCAAAGGTACAACATTATGCAGCACGCTTACAAGATAAAATTTTATCAACGATTCCGAGGCACATGCCCAAATGAAACATAAAATTAAAAAAAAACAAGCAAATTAGCAAGGAATCCCATAAAGAAGGGGCCAAACTGTTTGTTGCCATTAATTAGCGCCAACATAAAAACTTTCACTAAATAAAAATTAAAAATTTATAACGCAAAGTAATGCAACTAAACGAAAAAATGCCATGCAGTTACACAATAAGGCACTGCACATACATACATACATATGCAGTGGCGGATTTAAATATTTGCCGCCCCTAGGCAATTCATAACTTGCCGCCCTTTTTTCACGAAAAAAAATATATATATATATATCAAATATGATTGTTATTGTCAGTGCTTTATTACAATATAGTTCGTTAATAATGAAATACATAACGGAATTAACAAATTCGACATCAGCATGGATAAGGTATTCAACAAAAACCCTCTTTCAAACACTTCTTTTTCACAGTTCTTTACGTCTTGATTTTTCAGCTGCGAATTCGCGGATAATATCTTCACAATCGATAGATAGAAACAAATCTGACTCTATAGTCAGCAACGCAAGAGCATTCAGTTTGTTTTCGCTCAATGAAGATCTGAGATAGTTTTTCACGCGTAAATTTATTTGGATTCAGCTGCACTTGAAATTGTCATTCAATACAATTCAAAATTAGAATTACGCTGAGAATTTTTCCTTAGTATAGCAGTCGTTGAAATTTCCATTTAACTTTCATTCACGCGGCTTAGAAACCTGACGGCGCGCCTGCGCGTGACGCAAAGAAACAGCCGACACGCTGCCCCGAGAACGAGAATCATCTAAAAGGTTACCACACTTGACAACACTGCCGAAAAACGAGCGTGCATTTTCGAGAAAATTCTTGATTGTTTGAAAGAGGGTTTTTGTTGAATACCTTA
>NW_016165915.1:16553-16862 GCF_001687245.7 Rhagoletis zephyria | reverse complement strand
TTTTCTTTTAATTTAGCTGTCTTAAATTTTGCCGCCCCTTAATTCTGCCGCCCTAGGCTTCAGCCTATGTTGCCTGTACGATAAATCCGCCACTGTACATATGTACGTACATACATTTCCTCGAGCATATGCGATAAGCGAATGTGCAATAAAAGGGAAGCAACACGGGACGCATTATACTTTACGGCAAAGGACAGGAAATGCAGGAGAGTGGAAAAACGCTGGCACGATGAAAGCGTGTTGCGTGTGGAAGCAGATACATATTTGCGCAAATAAAGGACTTACGCTGCACGCGTGCAAAAAAAAAAA
>NW_016165915.1:3187-16490 GCF_001687245.7 Rhagoletis zephyria | reverse complement strand
TACATACGTACGTACATATGTGCCGTAATGTCAAAGGTAATGGCAATGGTAATGGTGTTGCATACCATGTGTGCATGTTAGAAAATGTTGCAAATAAAAAGGTGCAACAACTTGTTCAGCATACATAGAATGGCATGGAAAATGGTGTTATTACTGTTGTTGCATTTCCTGCTTAAGCCCCGAGTACAGTGTGTAAGTGACATGCAATGGGGCCATAATGATACAAACACATACATACATATGTATATACTCCTATTAACATGAGGATGTATGTACCTCAGAGTAGAAGTGCGAAGTTAAGTAATGCCATTGGCACATGTTCACTACTTCACGCATACACCTCTTACATAGCTTAATTGTATGTACTTGTGCATGTGTGTGTTTGGAGCTGCATATATGTATATGCAGCGTTGTGTGCTCAGAGAAATAAAGGTCACAAGCTATAGAAAAGTGCAATGCATAAGTATCTGTATATGTACATATATGGCGAATGTAAGCTTCACTGGCGAGTGTTCATTGTGCGAATGGAAATAGTTTTTATAGCACTTGTGCGTGCAAAGTATTTCCCTCGCTTTTTTGCGCAATCATTAAAATAATGACATTAAATGTAAGCGCAGCTGATAAAAGTAAATGTGCGCTATTCGAAATTTGTATTGATTGCTGCAAATTCTACAAAAATCACTGATAAAAAGTTTTGGAAATTGTGGGAATTGTAAATGAGGGTGTATATATTTAAGGTGAATATGGAAGGTTATGAAAAAGGAAATCAATAGCATTACAAAATTACAGTAACTATAACTTTCTATTTTTAAAGGAAAAGTGTTACCTCAAAATTGGTCACATACTAATTTGGTTTAGATTATGAATAAATTAACGATAATCTTAAATTTTTATATCGGAATTGAAGTCGGTTTTACTTTTGCTTAAAAATTACTTGTTTTTATTGAGAGTTCGTAGATAAATTACAAACAAATTTTAATTTCACAATGTTTTTATTAATTTCAAGAAAATTAAATACAGGTAACCCCCATCCGATGTTCGGGCGAAATTTCAGCCACTTTGAATTTTATGATCACTATGAACCTTTTTTTACTTCATGTCTCAAATGACTATTTGTTTTCCGACCACATATACATAAAATTCAAGATCTCTCTTGAACCACCATGTTCAGGCGCTTATAGAAATAGGAGACGAACCGACTGGAACAAATTCAGGAATATACTTTCGAACCTCCTTCTTCTTTAGAAGCACTTTTCATATTAAGCTTCGCTTGCCAATAACGTCTGATGAAGCGGAATCCGTATACTTTCAGCAGGCTCGAAAAGATTGAAGAAGAAGTGGACCATTTCACCAAAGCCTGTTACGCGGTTTTTTTTTGAAGGGGAAAAATTAACCACACTGGTGGAACGAAGAGATCACCTCACTGAGGAAGGAAAGCAAGGAGAAGAGGAGATTGTTCGGTGCACTCCTATAAGGAAGCCTTGAGAAATTTCAAGCGAGCTATTAAAACAGACGACATCATATAAAAACTCTTGTGACAATATTGAGGAAAATTTGGAAGCCAACCGGATTACGGAAAGTCTTAACAAAGACTTACTTTTCTCTCAGTTACATCCGAGGGCCAAAGGGCGAGCGGAATTCATCTCACAATAATATGCTAGAGATTCTTGTAGATACATACTTCCCTGCCTGCACTGTAAGTAACTCGGCCCCGGATCTAGGACCATTTCCGGCGGGGAAGACATAATAGTATAGAGAAACGTTTAAACGTTTCAAATCCCCTGGGCTGGATGGCATCTTCCCAGCTGGGCTGCAATACAAATCTGTCATATTATGCCCCAACCTAAGTGTAATCCATAAGGCTTGTCTCAACTTGGGATAGATACCAAAAGCGTGGACATTGGAGAAGCCTCGTCTTCTTACCGAAGGGAAGCTGAACCTCTCATGTGAAGCCTGAAGATTTTCGATTGATCAGCTTTTCTTCTTTCCCCGTAAATATCCTGGAAAGGATACCTGACACTTTCATTCGGCAAAAGATGGGTCCTAAGGGGCTATCTGACTGCCAACACACTTACTCCAGAGACAAATCTGTGGGAATTGCACTCCGCGAAATCGTTAAAAATATTCAAAAATCCTTGGAATACAAGGAGATAACAGTAGGTATCTTTCTACATAGACATAGAAAGAGCGTTTAATAATGTCATCCCAGAAGCGATCACAGAATCTATGCTCGAAATCGGACTGGATCGATCTCTGGTGGACTTGGAGATGAGTGGAGCTCACATTACAATTTATGCAACAAGGGGCATTCGTCAAGGAGGAGTACTATGACCACTCCTCTGGATTCATGCGCTTATAGGGCACTGGCTCCACCGCTATTGCATATGTCGATGATATTGCCCTAAATACCCAAAAATCCTGGGAAAGCTGTTGCAGCATGCCTTGAATATCATAGAAACCTGGCCTAGGGAATGCGGGCTCAACGCCAACCCAGCAAAAATTGTTACGTTTCTCTTTACACGGAAAACTAAAATCCTCCTATTCCAACTTCCTACATTAAACGGCGTAGCGCTGTCGCTCTCTATAGGAAACTGGCCTGGCGATGCGACGTAGAAGAGCATGTCAAAAAGGCCGTTACCGCCTGCAAGAGATGGGGTATCAAATCCCACCTAGCTAACGGGGTTTACACCGCAGTGGTACGTCCTATTTTATTCTACGGCGTCATGAACCGATGGACCACCAAAGCCATGGACGTACTCTTAAACTTTGTGCACGTAGACCTTTTCGGGAAGCTACAGGAGAGCTGCAATGCAGTAAGAATAAATTCACCGGGTTCGAATTCGAACTCTCAATTGGTATAAAAACGGACCCACTGGATCCTCTCTCCTACGTCGGATTAAACCAACCGCTTCAACCTAACCTAACGCAGTAAATTTTCACTACAGTAAAGAATAGAGGAACACTAAGGCCATGGGGTTCGTTATGGTACTGTTTGAGTGGCTCGCTTCCTTTCCGTCCTAAGTGTCCGTTAGACCATCTGGAGCAAAGCAGTGACAGAGATATGCCTCTAATTTCTTCTTCAACACGGATGACGCAGAAAAAGTTTCTAAATTGAAAGTTTCGGTAATTTTTCTAAGTATAACATGGTCTACATGAATGATCTGAGTTTTAATCTTTTATTTTCGAAACTATGCCCAAAAAAATTATGCCTAGAAGGGATGCGTGTGGAAAATTCATTCCTATTATTGTTGGACAAGTACTTGGTCTTTATTTAAGATGGGAATCTATCGTCGAAGACCAAGGTAAGATAATAAAGCAGGTTGCCCCCATTGAAATAAGTGAGCCACCACCATTCTGCCATTTAAAGTTATTCTTAGCATAACGGCTTCTAAAACAATAGGCTGTTGCAGCGAGGTTTGCGGACAGGTTTAGGGTCAATGGATACATGGTTAACACAAGATTTGGACATTCTAGTATTGTTGGACGCTTACAATGCATCGACCATATTTTAAATATTTAAAATTTGTTCCACTTTACAGTTTTAATTTTATATATCTAGACTTCAAATGCCGAATTTTCGAATGATTAAAACTTGCGCCAAATTTTAAATTGTCTAAATGTGTGTTTAAATTAGCATCACTTTATATAAAAATTTTAAATACCCAAAATTTAGTATGTCGAAATACTCAAATCTTAATTTCACTTTTTATTTTACCTGAAATGTTTGCCCACTTTTTTCTTGAATTACAAAAGATTTATGCTAAGTTCATAAATATCCAAAAATTAACCTCCAGTTTTTCAAATATCCAAAAATTATTCCAACGTGTTCAGTTTTCGAATTACCAAAAAATATTAAAATTTGTTATTTGTTTTTTTTTTTTTGGCTTACCAAAAATGAATGCCCGACTTTTAGAACTCTAATAATATATGTCTCGCAGTCAATTCGATCCAATTCAGACGATTTTTAGGTTTTTCGCATTGAGTGTTAAACATTTTTAAGACACACCGAATTAATGCTTCGTGACAACTTTAGACAGAACCTAAATGCCTATAAAATATTTTCAACTCAAATTTAACCACACAACCAAGTAAAAGGAAGAATTACTTTTAAATTTTATTTGACTTTTCAATTCCCTTGAAAGCAATCAACTTCAATAACCGCAATTGATTTTTTACAGCCCTTGGTTTAATAGCGGCTTGTAACACTTGAACAGCGGGATGGAAACGAAAAGTATGCCAAGCAAAAAATGGGAGATCTATGAACAAAAATGTAGCAGACATAAGCGCAAATAAATATGTACCAGCAAACAAGAAAATAGAAGGAAAATAATATAGGGGTAGGGGGGGAGGACCGATTGCATTGAACATTTCACGCATAAGTCAAATTTAAACGGACGGCCTTTCAGCTTTTCCAGCGGCGCAAATTCGTAGACCAGCAGGAAGATTACGCTCTCGCCGTCACCCATGAACATTTATACTATTTTACTTTCTACTGCTTGCATATACACCCTCCGCACTTGTAGATACGATGTGAAAATTGTCACTAAAGCTATAAATCGGAAGGAGAACAATAAAAAATATGTAACATCGTATATTTATTTGATGGGAACATACCGCAAAATAATGCTAAAAAGCATAAACGAGAAGAAAATAAGCTCAATGATGAATGCCAGATCCATGTCGTACTAGGCAGTGAACGCTCCACCAGCGCGTTAACCACAATCGCCACAAAAACCCTGTTCGATTTCGTTTCGTACAGCTTCACTCAAACACAAATACGTAAATTTATGTGCCATCGCTAGAATGGCAATGTGTGGCATTAAGTTTGCCAATTGTGGGCGTATATGGTAATATTATATTTTTTGTCGATGTCTATGAGTGCTTTCAGGCTTTTATGATGCGTCGTCCTATGCGTGGTGCTTTAAGTAAATTCCATTTTATTTTTTTTGGTCTCTTCCGTACCCCGCTTTTGTCAAGTTTTATATATTCGATTGATTTNAGAAAGGGCAAACAAGTCAAAGAGGAAACGACAATAAAAACGAGAGGAAATAAGAAATCATCAAAAATTACGCAGCGTTAATTTGGGGATAGAGCGCGCTGACACTCATTGACAATGGAAAACGCAACGCTTAGCACTCCAATTTATAAACTGCATGCTCAAAAAAAATACTAAAAAATCTGATTAAAAAGTTTAAAATTTGCATGAAAATTTGCTGGATTTTCGTGAGTTTTGCACAAAGTTTAGGAACTATATTTTTATATTTTTTGTTGTAAAATAAACCATGTTTTTATAAAAAAATGGCGGAAAAGTATTAGAAAAAAAATTGTTGCATATATTGTGAAAAATTTGCTAATACTTTTTGCTGGCAGTGTATATGTATGTACAGATAAACATACATATGCATGTACGTATGTATGTAGGTACTCGTATGCAGCTTTGTGCTATCGCTTTGTATCGCTGTACATACGTCGCTTTCTTTCTTTCTCTGATCTACATCTTCCTTCAGCACTTCATCATACTAAAATTTAATGGGCTACCAAACTGCATACTCAGAAGAATTTAAAAACCTTGCAAAAGTTTAACAAAAATCACCGTGTACTGATTTTTGCTCCCCACTGTATACATATATTCGTAAGCAATGCTGTGGGAAAATATTCCACTTCGTTATTAAATTACTTTTAAATAATATGACTTTTAAGTTAAGGCGTGCAAGTAAACGTGTTACCTGTCTGTGTATGGTGCTACGGGTCGCATACGTTACATTCCCAACTACGGGTATAAAAGATAATGGGTGCATTGTCTAAGGCAGGAGTTCCCAAACTTTTTTCACCGCGGCACACTTGTTGTGTATTTGTTTTTAACAGACTTTATTTTGTTATTATTATTATTTTTTTTTTATGTGTGCTACCGCATAAATTTGGACCACTTTTACCGATTACTATAACTCGTTTTTTAAAGGAAAGGTGTTACCTCACCGGTGGTCCCATTCTAATTTGGTTTAAATCCGATCATTGGATCATGAAGAGATTAGCGATAATCTTAAATTTTTTTATGGGATTCGAATTCGGTTTTGTTTTTTGCTTAAAAATTACTTGTTTATGTAAGCATTTGTTGAAAATGCAGTCTCACATAGAAATGTAAAAGTAAAAGTCACTAGTATTTTTTGATGCAATCTTGCCAACACCAGTGCATACACTTGCGTTCAGAACTCCCTTGGCTCACTGTGTAGTATTTAAAATTCAAAGTGCTGTCCAGAAGGTTTTCACAAGCTTAGTTTGTCATCTCAGTAGATTTACTTTTCGGGTCACATGAAAACGAGTTTATTATTCAGCTGTAGACATCCTCAGAGTCAATGTTGGGAAAATATTCAACAATGGTTTTTACTAAACCTTCCAAGTTAACGTTAACGCAGGTAATGTGCGTTTGCGCTAAGAAAATAACTTTTACAGCCGTGAAAAGGTGATTTAAATTTTTTTAATATTATATGGAAATTGACAGAAAATAAAAAATAATTTTCCATTTAAATTGCTGGTGAAACCGGCCGTTATCAATTTTCTTAGCCTTAACTTCGAAGTTACATATGTATGTACGTTTCTCTGATTTACTTTGTTTATTTATGGGGTTTTCATGCAAATTGTTAGAAATTCTAAAATATACATGTCACCAGTAAAAAAAAACTCGACGTGTGAGAAAAAACCAAAGATGTATTTTAACTTCGCAGGCCGTTGTTATCTTCGCAGCGTCATCCAATACGGATTTTAAATCTAGTGGCGGCATCTTCCTAGTCGCCAGGAAATACCGACGGATCTCCACCCACTGCAAATAGCCGCACACCTGCTCCATTTCACACCATTTTTCTATACAAATTTGTCGATAGCTTTAAAAATTTCGACGTTAGTGGTGTACGTCTCAAGTACTTCGCCCATCAAAAGTTCTTCTTCGATTTGTATTACGAAGAATGGGTACCTCATTAACACGAGAAGAGCATTAAGTCCCACTATCTACGTCGGTACTTTCATCAAGTTACAAACTAAAAAATTCACAAGTTTTCAAATCTTTTATAAGTTCGTTCTCGGTTGCCTCTTTAAATTCATTTCGATTCGCTCTTTCACCAGAGAACATTTATAAATGAGAAGGCGCATTTTCAGTGTGAACTAATTGCTGCCAGACATTTTGAGGTGCGGTCGAGCAAATATACCACTCGTCGACGGACGGTGTCGGCTGCCACCATACCAAACATTTTTCCGTGCCACCACATTTCGACGAAATTTACCATTGTTCAAAGCGAAATGAAAAAATAAGAACGAAAGAGGAAAGAGGAACAGAAATATAATAAGCACTAGGCAGAAGCAAAGCACTAGTTTAAAGCAAAATGAAAAATAAAAATAAAATAATGAGAAAAGAAAAGCAGAAATCTGATAAGTACGAGGCAGAGGGGTTGCTTGCGGAGGCAGGCGCGTGCTTGTGTCGGATCAAAACAAACTCTAAATAAAAATGGAAGTTAGAACGACAAGTGTAGAGAAAGAAGCGGGAAACGGGGAAAGGAGCGGGCTTTTGTACATTTGCCTGCTTGCCGAAAATATGATATTTGCGTGAAATCGATTTGCTGATTGCAAATTGATTTTTGCAAACATGTACAAATTTTTCTATTTTATTGAACTTGAGGCCGTTTTTAATGAAAACTTCTGTGGAAAAGCAACAATAATTTATAAAAATTGTAGAAGGGATAGCTATTTCGGGATTCGTTCTAACGAACCAGTTGCCTATACGCAATGCTAAGTTCGCCTTATAAACTGTTGTTGCTCTTTCCACTTTTTTCACGTGAGCCAACTACAATTAAGCGAAGCTATGTATTCCGCTGCTATTCGGACTTGATCATGTGGTGTTGGTTTTGTTGGTTTTTCTTAATAATTATATTTTTTTAAATCTTCAAATTTTAGGCGTGCTCGTCCTTAAGTTATTTAAAATACTTCAAAATTTTATCTATGTACATATGTGCATATCGACCTCTTTCTGCGTCACCTAGTAAAATATTGTAGCTGAAATCTCTACACTTACGCCAAAAATTTACTATATGTTTTATCGTGTGTAAGATTTATTAGAAGATGTACACTGGGACCGTAGGTCTGTTCGTATGTTACAAAGCATTTTTTCCTTGTGGGCGAAATTATCGTATGTGCCATACAAAAGTATTTTGTACGAAGTAAAAAATAAAGTATGAAATTGCAATATATTTTAAAAAGTATTAAACATGTTCTCCTATCAAATTTGAAAGCTTTGAAAAAGTTTTGGAAAAGTATTAGTAACTACGAGTTATGTAAACAAAATGTTTTTACCAAATAAGTATTTAAATATGACTCTACTCGTATAGGCTTTAACTTCTCCTTCCACATTCAATGTACATACATATACATACCGATATTCTATTTAGTACAACTACAATAGATATATTTATATTTACTTGGATGTTCAGGAAAATGCAGATAGACAGTGGCGCAGATAAAGAGACTGACAGTTGGCCAAACAATGCAGTCAGGCGACATGACAGCCAGACGCGATTCAAGATAAACGCATACATACATGCAAGCAAGCAAGTTTGAGGAACATAAAGATTATGTAAGACCTTCAAAGAGAATGCTTTGCTTAAAATAAAACTGAAAGGACGTCGAAAGTTTAGAGCTTGCAATTGTTGCTTATGCATTTAAATGTTAAATAAAGGAAAAATATGTAAAAATGGAAACAGAAAAGCTCATTACAGTTCCAGCCAGTTGAAGATAAATTCAATGTCTGACACAAGGCATATCAAACAGGTAGTAGCATTAGAGAAAAAACAACATTTGCGTGTATTTTGTTGATGCTTCTCGTACCGAAAGTGTCAAAAACAGTTCTGATTGTTTTCTTCTTAATCATAGCATGCCATGTGAATTACACAAAATAAAATACTGAAATTGGAAAAAATAAAAAAAATTTAGCAACTTTCTTTCTTAGTAAATTTGTTTGCTTCTCGAAGAATTGATCCATCTTTTGTAAGCTGCCAAAAGCTGCTATTCAATCGCTTGTTTTGTATGGAAAAAGGTTTCACAGGCAAATAGGTTTTAACAATTTAGAATTTTTGTGAGAAAATTTTTTTAATATTTGACATTTTCGAGACCAAATAATTTGAAAAAAAAAAAAAATCAAATCAGCTGCTCTACCGATACTACCTGTTTAGTGTAGCTTGGTCAGACAGGTTGTCGAAAATATGAAAGAGAGGAAATTACTTACGAGTCGTAGTCTGCAGAGCAAAAGTATTTTATTTCTATACTGCGAATGAGCCGCGGGTAATATTTAGATAAATTTTCTTTCGATTTCCAACTTTAATTGGTTGAAAATCGAAGGTTTTGAAATGCAGCCGATTGAGTTTCAATGTAATTCAGTATGGACTAAGAACTTTGTAAAAACAAGGAAATAACGAAAGTGCTAAAACCAAAACTCTAGAAAATCCGAATTCAAATTCAAACATATTAGTTCTCTGCAGAAGAGCTACCAGGTGCAGAAGGGCCTGTCTGTACTTGGGACGAATAACTTACGCAAGTTTTCCAAAGAGAAGACGGTGAAAAAAATCATATTTCGTTTTTAAGTAAAATTTTGTTTCTATTTAAAATGCTTCAAGTGCCACTTGCGTAATTGGTTAAATGAATTTGCAGATTTTTTTAATTCCTAAATAAATTTTTGTTTATCGTTCTCTTTTTCTAGTGGCCATGCGAATTGTAATACTTACCAATCCTGCTGCCACAGCTTACATCTTTTCACTCACTAAAATTCTTTTAAGCGCTCATAAATCTTGGCGTTAACAAAACTTTTCTTATTTATGGCATTACAATTAATAATTCGCTATTATCCGCTGCAGAAGACATGAACAACATAAACAATACAAGATGCTTAACGTCAAATTTGAAAGCGCCCCCACGGAGAGACTGCGTAAAATAAACGAAAAGTGAAACCTGCGGGTTAGCTGGCAAGTAGCAAGCGGTAAGTGACAAGCACACCTGGGGTCGCTATAAATTCTGCGGACAAAAACAAAAACATAAATTAGGAGCCGCAAGAAAAAATAAATAAATAAATTACTAGAAAATTTAAATTGTATGAAATGTTGAAGTAATGGAGAGATGTAGAATAATGGCAAACAAAGACTAAGTATGTGGTTGTGCAGTTTTATGCAGTAGCTAATACATACATAGTCTACGAGCTACTTAAATAATTCAATGAATGGAGAATTATTTGTTATGTTTCTTTTAGAAGAATTACATGCACCGTGCGATAAAAACCACAAATTTCAAAACACATAAAAAAATCTAAAATTTCATGAAACCAGGAGCCAATTATATTAGAATTGCGTTTTTATTTTTACACTCTACTGTCAAGAATTTTTTAACGGACTTTAAAATTTTAAATGTATGATTATTTTATAAATTTTTTTTTAAAACATTCAGTGAAATACACAAGGACGCGCAATTTCCTACCGAAAGTCAATTGCAGAAAAAAGTTGCCAACGAAAGTTATGTAATTTTGTCCATCAAATCCGAATCCGACTTCCGGTTAGTTAAACATATTTCCAGTCGGAACCAGAGGTCGATAATATGACCAAATAATACAGGATCCCCGATTTTTTCGGTCATATTTTTGCATTATTCAATAAAAGAAAATTTCACTTTATTTTAGAAGGGGTGGATGGGTGGTCTAAGATAGCTTGTATATTTAAAATGTTCATTCATATTTAAAGATAAAGTTTCAATAAGAAATTTCCAATACTTATTCGTCATTATGCGGCAAAGAATCAAACCTTTTCAATTTTATTTTTTCTATTAACTGATATCCATATTTTTATTGCATATTACCTAAATTTTATAAACAAATTATTAATTTAATCGTATCTTTGAAATTTCAAGGTCCTTTAAAAAAATGCTGACATCAGAGAGAAAAACTAAAAACGTAGTTTTCCTATATTTGGCCCAAAATTATTGCGAGTATTAGATTTTTTTGTGTGCAAAACATACGGTTGGGCGGTGTTATAAGTTAGAATTATCTTCCGTTTTAATACTTCTTAAATCTTGAAATCTCTTATTAAAAAATTAGTAAATTCCTATGAACCCAATATGGCATTACTATTTTTAAGTTGCTTTATTATTCTAAAAAAATTTTTATCTCTTTTACTTAGGGCGGAAAATTCCTGAAAATTAACATAANTGTGTGCAAAACATACGGTTGGGCGGTGTTATAAGTTAGAATTATTTTCCGTTTTAATACTTCTTAAAGCTTGAAATCTCTTATTAAAAAATTAGTAAATTCCTATGAACTCAGTATGGCATTACTATTTTTAAGTTGCTTTATTATTCTAAAAAAATTTTTATCTCTTTTACTTAGGGCGGAAAATTCCTGAAAATTAACATAAAACTTCGAATATCGCAATCAGGAAGCCATCTTATAGCATTTTCTTCCTCATTTTCTTTCAAGATATGCAGTTAAAGCAAAAATTTTCACTGCCAACAAGGACTTCCATCATAATTTATATGCGCTTAGTCGCTGTCTTCATCTTTCCTCCACGTTTTCTCCATAAATTTTGAGTTTATTTTTAGAAAACTTTGTATGAAAAATGTTTGAAGGAAAAGCTTTACCTTTTTGCTTTTATGTACAACGCATGTACATAAGTGCATATCTATGTGGCGGAAAATAAGTTTCTCCGCTTCCTTATACTTGTACATACACATACGTAAGCACATTTAATNCTACAAACGCATGTACATAAGTGCATATCTATGTGGCGAAAAATAAATTTCTCCGCTTCCTTATACTTGTACATACACATACGTAAGCACATTTAATATTGCATGTAAATTTCCGATTTCATATTAAAACAAAAGTTACAGCAGAGGAGCCAAAAGCTTTTCAAAGCGCAAATAAGCGAAAAATTGCCAGCCAAATACTATGACAGGCAATAGCTTTGTGGCGTTTTCATATTCCTCATCGTTACAAACCTGCAAGTTTGTATTTATCTATTAGACATTTATGAGTATATGTGCATTAGGGTGGTCCGAAAGTGCATGTGGGGAAAGTAAAGTCGGAATTTGTATGCTCTCACCCCTTAGGATTGTTCTATACCGAAAAAAATATATCCCTATTTTATTATTTTTAAATCAAAAATTATTAGAGGTCGCTCAAAGCGTCCAAAGTTTTCCATGTATTTTATTTGGGGGAAAAAAACTTAAATAAACAGCTGGGTATTATTACTGAAAGTAAAATCGAGAATAATGACTTTCAAGAATTCTATACCATTTCTACGGAAAGTGGTCTTTTTCCCATATAAAAATACATGGAAAACTTTGAGCGCTTTGAGCGACCTATAAATATTTTTATACCCGAGCGCACTTGTGCACAAGGGTATTATAACTTTGTTCACATAACGGTTGTTTGTAACAGGCAAAACGAATCGAGATAGATATAGACANAAGATCGCTCGAAACGTCCAAAGTTTGCCATGTATTTTATTTGGGGGGAAAAAACTTTTCGTAGAAATAATATAGAATTCTTACAAATCAATATTTTTCTTTCGGAAAACTCTGCTTATCTGCAGGAGATTCCCAGTAATAATATCGAATTGTTTATTTAACCATTTTTTCATCGTAACTATAGGTCCGCCGAAAACCCACAAAAACCCCGAAAAATGCAATGGGGGACCAATAANGAGGTCGCTCAAAGCGTCCAAAGTTTTCCATGTATTTTATTTGGGGGAAAAAAACTTAAATAAACAGCTGGGTATTATTACTGAAAGTAAAATCGAGAATAATGACTTTCAAGAATTCTATACCATTTCTACGGAAAGTGGTCTTTTTCCCATATAAAAATACATGGAAAACTTTGAGCGCTTTGAGCGACCTATAAATATTTTTATACCCGAGCGCACTTGTGCACAAGGGTATTATAACTTTGTTCACATAACGGTTGTTTGTAACAGGCAAAACGAATCGAGATAGATATAGACANTTTAGTATTAAAAAATTGTTAAATAAACAGCTGGGTATTATTACTGAAAGTAAAATCGAGAATAATGACTTTCAAGAATTCTATACCATTTCTACGGAAAGTGGTCTTTTTCCCATATAAAAATACATGGAAAACTTTGAGCGCTTTGAGCGACCTATAAATATTTTTATACCCGAGCGCACTTGTGCACAAGGGTATTATAACTTTGTTCACATAACGGTTGTTTGTAACAGGCAAAACGAATCGAGATAGATATAGACAAATGTATACATAAATGATCAG
>NW_016165915.1:0-3014 GCF_001687245.7 Rhagoletis zephyria | reverse complement strand
AAAATTGATACACCCCGGCTTACCATCTAGCGGAAGGTTTCGGAAAGGTGAAAAAACATATATTTAATACTTGCGCCGGGTATTTAATGTTCGGCTCCGCCCGAACTTAGACTTTCTTACTTGTTTAATTTCAAAATTAAAAATAGGGGTCTACTTTTTTCGATATAGAACAATCCTAGGAGGTGAGAGCATTACAATTCCGACTTTACTGTTTTTGGACCACCCTAATGTACATACTTATGTATGCATATCGACTTTTCATTTTATTTTGCTATTTACTCGTTTCGAGGTAAGCTATGCTTTTGATGTGGGTTTTCGTAATCGGTAATGTGCTTTGAAATTTTTTACGCACTGTTTTTTGATATCACATGCCCACATTTTACCCTAGCGTGCCCAACCAAATTAATTGACGTTGTTGCCCAAAAGTCGACTGTAACTTAGTATAATCCTGGGTATTAGGTTTATTTTTTTNGTATGCATATCGACTTTTCATTTTATTTTGCTATTTACTCGTTTCGAGGTAAGCTATGCTTTTGATGTGGGTTTTCGTAATCGGTAATGTGCTTTGAAATTTTTTACGCACTGTTTTTTGATATCAAATGCCCACATTTTACCCTAGCGTGCCCAACCAAATTAATTGACGTTGTTGCCCAACCGAAGTACCTGGGTACCCACCTACGAGTATATATCTAAAAGTCGACTGTAACTTAGTATAATCCTGGGTATTAGGTTTATTTTTTTAAACGTTGTGTACAGATAAAATAACTTTAAAAATGTAAATAACAGATTATATTTTTATATGCACCTTTGCAAATGTACAATTNATAAGTACTAAGACAACTTTTCCACACTATTAGAAATCTCGAATCGAAAAAAGTCCGGAATCGACCCACCCTAGNTAAACGTTGTGTACAGATAAAATAACTTTAAAAATGTAAATAACAGATTATATTTTTATATGCACTTTTGCAAATGTACAATTTTGCATAATTCATAATTTTTTATTTTTATTGTAAAGAAAAAATTAATTGTTTTTGTTATTTTAGTAAATTTATATTATTTTTATTATTGTTTATATTAAGCTCAATTTAATAAATAAATAATTAAAAAACAATATTATTTGTTATACCTTGTTTATTGATACATATTGCTGCCTATTTTGTATGTGGGAACCCGGGTACCCCGGTTGGACTATTCTAATTCAACATTTTCTGGGCTGAAAAAAAAACAAAAAATATTTTAAATACATTTCTGGATGTAAAATCAGTCAACTTATGGGCATCTGGAAAGCATCTGGAAAAAATTGTTCCAAGAAAAACAGTTATTTGATAAAATATGTGACGATGGGTACCCGGGTACCCGGTTAGGCACACAATTGTTAAAGGAGTTCGTTTTGTTTCTTTGCGTCAAAAATTAATTTTGTTTATTGATTTCACCGCCACGACTTAAGCATTATTTTGACCGAATTTGAACTTTCTCGTTTTTAGTTATTTTACTTTATATTTAGTCTGAAAAGACCTACTCCACAATTAGTTATTAATTTTTCACTATTTTGTTGTGTGATGAATTAAAAAGGCAAGAGCGACAGCAAGCTTTTTTGTTTCTTTCTCTTTTTAATTAATTAAGCGCCTTTTTTTATTAAACTTCAAAGTCACTCTAAAAGACTTTGCAAGGATCTTAAAATTAAACGCGGCATGGCAACGGCGATTTCAACTGGTAAGTTTGTAGTCGGACATGGTGGCCGGATTGCTTTTAAGTGCAGTACTGCTTTTTTAGTCGTGATTAAGGAGCGATCAAAAAATTCAATGGTTGTTTGTTGTGGTTGCGAGAACCGCGCTCCTCTGCATCTACGGCGCTCCACGCACAACTTCAACGGAGGCAATGTGCGTCTTAAAGCATAAACAGACGGCAGCGCTCATCCGGATCAACTCGGGAATTAACTGCAGTTGATCCGGATTAATTCCGAGTTAATCCGGATCAACGCTGCCATCAGTTTAAGCTTTTACTCGTTATTCTGGCAATCGACATTGTGGGAAAACAATTAAAAGGGTGCCACGCTATGAGCTGCGGACCTTATCCGGCTGGAGAGACAGTGATTATGGCCACACTACAATCTCAAAGATCATAGTAATACGGAAAAGGATCACTGGGTACGAAGTCTAAACTTCATAAAGAGGTATCCCATTTCCCTTACAGATAGAGCGTTTTGGTCAGCAGGGGATCCCAATAAAAAGGGATCACTCCACTTCTACACCGATGGTTCTAAACTAGTAGGCAAGTTAGGAGGGGAGCCTACTCAGTCCGACTGGTAATGAAAAACTCATTCCGCTTACCCGACTATTGCTGCGTCCTTCAAGCTAAGGTCGCTACCATACAGTAGGCGATGCAGCTAAAGAACCATAGCGGCCTGCCGCAGATCTCTGAACGAGATGGCTGATCTTCACTGGGAATGGGTGGCCGGGCATCAAAGTATACCAGGCAACAAAAAGAATGACGAACTTGCAAGATAGGGCACATCCGTTCCACTTTCGCAGACTTGAAAAGGTTTAGACATGCTCCTCGCTACCTTCAAGCTCATTTTGAACAATTTAACTCTTAAGTAAGCAGGGGAAAGGCGTTGGGGTTGGAAGACACGCTGAAAGGCTAGGAACTCCTCACAACGACTTCTGCAGAAGTAGACGAAAATTCTTGGGCTAAATTTTTTTCGAAGATCTAAGCAACATCGGGATTACGGTAACTTTATAATTTTGCGGACTCCACACGATGGTTTGTGTAGGAGGACTATAGCGTCACACGTGGTATCATAGAAAGCCTAAACAAAGTCAAGTGGGGCCACTGGCAGCAACTTCAACCTAACCTAACATTTGTGATTGCAAATTTTTGACGTAAAACTTTTAACGCTCTGCTTAACGCCATTTCAGATTACACAGAGTAACATGCCAACGTTCGCTCCAAATATGGAGTGCACAATGGGCCACGAGTTTATTGAGTGGCGACTTCGCCCAAGAGGGTTT
>NW_016165914.1:7079-25896 GCF_001687245.7 Rhagoletis zephyria | reverse complement strand
GATCCTCGCCGATCGTTTTGTAAAACACAATTGGAATGTGTATAAACTCGGTGAAAGTGCGAGCTAACAGCGGCATGCTTATTGAATTTTGATTTTGAGAAGATATGCAACCGATGATGTGAACGACACTAAGCAGATTAGTGAATGCGTTGCGGAAATAAATCTTAAGCACAATTTGTGGGAATTTTTATATATATACAAAAAAGTTTTCATATGAACACACATGCATGCATACAAAGGCACATACATATGTATGTATGTAATATGCCAGTTTTAAGCCTAGTTGGTAATGTGTTGTGAGAAAACTTGCACATGTGCTGTGGGAGAGAATATTTTGAAAATGTTTGTGCAATGGTGAAAAACTTGTTGAGCTAACTTGTTCTTAAAATTACTTTAAGTTAATCAGTTGGCTGAGGCTTTTCCACAGGATGAACTCGATAATACTTGTCTTCAGAAAATTAAGATGGCAATTTTTTATTAGTTTATTTTATCTCTTTAAAGGTTAAAGATTTTTTCCTTCTGTCAGTTTTCATATTAAACTGAAGTAAAAAAAAAATATATTTTTCACCATTATTTTGAAGGAGTTCATCAAACATGGCAGTTAAGTAAAAACAAACTAGAATATCAGAATTGAATAGGCAAGTTGAGAAAAATATTTTTAAAAAACAATGCGTATTTATGTATTTAACGATACGGCGAAATTCATAAATTTATTTAAATCTTTTCTCAAAGTAGAAAAATTTCAATTCCTGTACGCTTTTTTTCTAATTTTCGCTGGACGTAAAATATGTAGCCCTTTTTCTTTGAGCAAATGTTGTGAAAATTGGAAAAGAGCGGAATTGCAAGAAATACAAATTCTTTTCTTATGAGACATTTTTCGGACAACATAAAAGAAGGAGTGGCAGTCATTTCGGCATACCTAACCTAACAAAAGTATTTCAATTAAATCGTCCTTCCAGCAACTGAAAGCTATGTGTATAACTTCAATTTTTTTTTAATATATTGCGATTTTAGAATGTTGCTTGAGAAAAACAGGAATACATTTTTTGACATTAAATTTCATAGCTTGCTAATTATGCCCCGAAAAAGTTATAATTTTGCCTAATGTGCGCCGTCGACAAATATATGAAAGTGATCATTATGAATTATTTTTAAGTTCATCTTTGAGACTAAATCTTTTATTGCACAATAAAACAATTAAAAAAAAACTAAAAACTTTGAGTGTAAGAAAACATGAAAGTATAACAAAAAATTAACAAATTTTATGGTTATATTTATACAAAGTTATAACAATAACCAACATGGAAAATTTGTAACCATTTTAAGTGGTTTTATTAGAAAAATAATCAGTGATAATACCTTTGAAATTGTGTTTAAGTAAAAAGTTCTTCAATGATGCTGATAGAGAGTTCCAGAGTTTTAGGTCATTAACAAAAATTAATCTCGACGTGTTAAGATCAGGGACGGAAAATAATCACAATTTGTTAAATTTTAACCAGAAAAATCAACAATCCTAATTCAATTTGCAATAATTTTTATTTTTCGACTTTCATCATCAAAAATTTAAAATAATAATTAATATTTGACTTAAATTTTTTCGCGCAAAGGAAATTATTATTACTTGACTTTTTCTTCGAACAAAAATAATGCTTATTTTATAATTTTTATTTTTTCCCCCAAAGATAATAATCATTATTGAGTTTTATTTTTTCACTTAAGAGTAATGATCATGAAAAAAAACTCAAAAGCTATACCAGCGTGATTTCCAACGTATGCTTTTTAGATGTAGACACACCCTAATAAAAAGATAAAATGCCAAAATTTTCAGGTCAAAATTTCAGTAGATTGCGTCTGTATGGCATTTTCTATTTTAAACTCAATAATAATTATTATTTTTAATCGAAAAAAATAAAAATCTCAAAATAATGATTAAATGCTGATTTAAATTATTTTACTCATAATGATTACCGTCCCTGGTTGATATAATTATATTTCGGTAAAATAAAATTGGAAGAGCGTACAATTCTGGGGAACTTGAACGAAGCTGTCTCAATCTGGAGAGATATTATGGAACGTGAAAAACTCATTAAGCTCATGAGCATCAAGTGAGCAGGGCGTATTAGAGCTGGAAGTTACGCTCATCGGTTTTAAATTCGACCAAAAATTTCCTTTTCTACTTTTATTTTCATTTATCTCATTGGCTAGCATTGCCTCATAATTTACTGTAGCGTATTGCATATTGCATAAGTGTTACTTTTATTCACACTTGAAGATTTTGTTTGCTGCTTGCCATATATGTATGTAATTTAGAGGTGAAAACTTAAACAATTAACAAACCAGAAACAATTAACATTTCTATCCCTATGCTATGTTAGGTTATAAAAACTTTAGTTTCACTTACATAAGAACCTGCAATTATTTAAATGAAAGGTGTAATAAACACAAAGTTTTAAACTTTCATTTCACAACATACATTTATACATATGTATTTATTAGGAAGAGTACAAAATACGGCCCCATTCTCCTTGATGTAAATTTAAGGGAATGAGATTTAGGAAGTTCATAAGTTTAGTTGTGCACATACTTATTTACTCATGGAAAGTTTTTTTTTGTCCCTTCTTTGTCCTTATATACAATTTGAAAATAATAGCACATTTAACTACGAGCTTAGCTTCTACGCGCGACCCCGCCCACGTGATTAACGTTACTCAAAACGTTATGTAGGAACATAATTTTAATACCAATGATATATTGTTATATTTTATTTAACAAAAACAGGGAAAATTAATTTAAATAAATTTTGAAAATGTGGCAAGTCTCTTATAAAATGCTTTGAAAAAAATGTCGTGTAAATATGTACGATACCTTGATATAATTTTTCAATTAACCACCTAATGGGGTGTTCGTTTCTACCAAACAATGCTGCCTTTTCTTCGTCCTCTCCTTAGTATTTACGCAAAAAAAACGCGTAATTTTTATGTAAAGCCATTTTACAACCTTTTTAAAATATTTCATTTAACTTATCAATTAAATGGATTTTAAATTGCGAAAAATGTGGCAACCCTCTCTAAAAATAAAAATTAATTTCCAAACAATTCCAATTAGCGCGATAGAGCATCGAACATACACACTCACTCACTCACAAACTTTCACATTTATAATATTAGCAGGATAAAATCCTTTTATTTGCATATTTATGTATGTATGTTATGCACATATGTATGTATGTCTTGCCATAATTCGTCATAATGTAGCGAAGCGTCAAAATTGCAGGTTATGAATTTAAATAAATCCTTACACACATTGAAATCATAAAATGTTAGCCAGCCAATTTTGCGCTTTGACATAGTAGTTACATTAAAAATATCACACACTGTCTTTAACAGAGGCACAACTCAATATTTGGCATTTTCGAAATTATTTGCCAATAATGTTCACAGAGTTTTTATTTACCTTTCAGCAAAAACTGGAGCAATTTTTTATTATAATTTGTTTAAAAAAAAAATTAGGTAAAGGCTCCCTTGCCCATATGATTATAATGTGCTTTAAAATAGTTTTTCGCATTTTCTAACAAACCTGTAATTTTGACTTGTGTCCCCTTCGAATACGGTGTGCGATATATTTATATATATATATGTGAGTGTCAACTAAAAAATTCTGTGCCAATATTAAAAGCATGTCTTTCACTGAAGCGTTAAAATGAGCGCTGATTATATTATTTTTTACGTTGGTTTAGCAAAATTAAATACGAAACTCAATAAATACATGCATACTCATGTACATGTCTATGTACATATGTAACTATAGCTTAGGAATTTTTTCATATTTTTTGATTGCCATATTTGAAAACATATTAACTTTGTGACGTTGTATTTACAGAACATTGTTCCAAGTGATTGATGATGTGACTAACTACAATCATGCATACATTGATACATACATACATACATACATACATACAAATGGATTTCATAGTATATTTAATACATTATATCGAAACAAAAGTCTACCGCTTAAATAGGGATCCATCTTTATTCCTTACTAGTAAATACCCGGCGTGCTTCACGGCACCTTTTTTTATTTATTTTTGTCCTGTTTGATACCCGTATTGTAATGTTTCATTTATTTTATCAATATAATTGAACACAATTTCTCAAACAGGTGGCAACCCTCCGCAAAAATATTTTCGGCAGTAAACTTTCCTAAACCGCTTCAGTTTGATATCCATATTGCAATATTCCATTTATCTTATCAATTAAAATAAATTAAAAATTTCAAACAGGTGCCAACCTTCAGCAAAAATATTTTCTTAAGCCTCTTCCTTTTGACAGCCATACTGCAATATTTGCTTTATCTTATCAATATACTTAAACTGCAATTTTCAAACAGGTGGGAATTCTCTAATTTTTTTCTTTCTATATTTTAAGTTAGACCTCTAGCAATACGTCGGTGAAAAGTGCAATCAATTCCTTGCATTAGTTTTTGAGTGATGCGCGTACAAACATGCAGACAGACAGACGAAAATTCTAAAATGTGTTTTGTTTGGCTTTTCACCGGACTTAAACCCAATGGATTTTTCCATATTGTTCATTCTCGAGGCCAAAGTATCAACTAAAAAATATTGGAAATTCAACGCCTTGATGGTTGCTGTTCACCGCTACTGGGGGCAAAATATCACCAGACCACATTCGTGCAGACTGTGAAACATTCCCGCATAGGCTCGATGTTATTATTTACAAAACTATAACATTTTTATTTGGTTATACTGCGAGCGCCTACCCCTGTAAACTATAAACACCAATCAGCTCTTTCACCACTTACATACATGCATCCCCAAGAGTTGTATATGTATTTCCTTGCATACATATGTATTTGCTTATGTGAATTCAAAAATTTCTCATTTTTAAACTTTACTTTAAAAGCGTTCTGCATTAGCCATGTTTCTTTGACAAACGCATAATGGCTGAAAATTTGGCTGAAATTCAATGAATTCAATTTGCATCAGTAAGAAGCTGAAAAGCTACTGAAAGTCATAGTCTGCAAAGTTTTATATTCTGTTTCATTGGCTTCGAAGAATTCTGTATGTCAACAATGATTCCTAACATTTTGATGTATATCCATACGTATACTAAATACATACATACATATGTATTTCTCAAACATTTTTTTACTTTGAGTATTCTTTATTATATGCACATATGTATGAATGTCCATATGTATGCGATATACTTACAAAATTACATATAACACCGTACGGCAGTAAAAGTTATCCAGCTAAATTTTCATATGTATGTGAAACTATAGATTTTGTATAGTAACGCTGCATACTAAGTATTTCAGTTTCAAAGGAATTCCCTTTTCAAAAAATTATTTAAAATATCTATACTAACTCTATAATATTAATATGGATATCAAAGGAGAGAGAATCTATCCAGCTATTTAATATTTTTTTTTTTTACTTTTTGCCAGGACAAATATATCAAGTCAAAATAGATCAAAAATTCAAAATTTCTAGGTAATTACCGAGGCGTTCGTGAAGCGTTGAAACCAGATACGTGAACCGGGTTTTTTACCGGATTAACCGCTTTTTTCTACTAATTTTCTGAACCATTAAAGGTATATATGTACGTACACATAAATACATACATACAGTATCGGTCATATCCATAGCACGCCATTTCAAAGTGATATTGTGTGCCACTTATGTTAATTTATTTATTTTTAAGAATTTTCATTTAAAATATAGTTCTTTCTCTAACAAAACCCATATAAACCCAAGTTTAACAATTTGTAGAATACTACAAAAAAGTGCAACAAATTGTCATATAAATTTCAAACTTTTTTCTCGGAAGTATTAGAATTTTTCTGAATACACAGTTATATAGCCCAATCAATTTTAGTCTGATAATGTGCAAGTTTTAAGTGGCTAAAGGTTGCCGTTGATTTTTTAGAATTTTTTTCGCCAAAGGTGTTGCGGTTTTCTTCCATATACAAATAAATTGAGTTTACTCATTATATGGAAGCCAATGCGACAAAAAAAAATCTAAAAAAGTAACGGTAATTCGTACCCACTTGAAATTTGCACATTATCAGACTAAAATTGCAGGGGCTAAAAAACTGTGTACTCAAAAAAATTCTAACACTTCCGAGAAAAAAGTGTAAAATTTAGGTGAAATTTTGTTGCACTTTTTTGAAGTTTTCTACAAATTGTTAAACTTGGGTATATATGAGGTTTGTCTGAGAATGAACTAAATTTTAATTGAAAATTCTTAAAAATAAATAAATAAACATAAGTGGCACATAATATCACTTTGAAATGGCGTGCTATAGATATGACCGATACTGTACATATGTATATAGTAACACATACCTCAATTTCGTTCTTCTTGCAGTTTTATAAAAACCTTAAAAAATAATTGAACATTCCTCCCATGAAATAAAGTATACGCCATGGATACCTATTTTTGCTAAACAGCAAGGAGAACGAAGTTGAGGCATGTATTATAGTTTTAAATATGTATACATATAACACCGGTGCGAAAGTCAATTTTCGGCACACAAAAATCAATATATTCGCAAAACTGCATTTTTACAGGATTTTTTTGAAATTTCGAGTATATGATTAATTCAAAACATCAGTTAAAAAAGTTAGTGCAATATACAATAACAGTATGGGTATTAAAAAGAGATAAAATTTTGTAGAATTAAAAGTGATTAAACTTTTTGGAGCATTAAGACAAATAGGTATTGAAAACGTTTTTTTTTTTTTAATTTTGTAAAGTAAAAATATATGTTTAGGACTAGTATACAATCGACCACATTCTCGAATTTCGGCATTCTAACCAATATGCTTTAATTTTTTTAATTGTAAAAAATTTTCTCTTTTATTTGGTACTCATGTTTTTATTCTATATAGCACTGAATTTTTTAAATAATATTTTGAACTAGTTATATCTTTGAAATTTCAAAGTCCTTTTAAAAATAACCAGCTTCAGAGAAAAACTAAAAACGCAGTTTTACTATACATATTTGGCCCATAGTTTATTGGGCATATTAATGGTTTCTTGTGTTTTTACAATATTTGGCTTTTGTCGTACCCTGCCGTAAAATAAACAGTTCTTTTTTAATACCTGGATGTATTCTCTTTGATTTGATATTAATATCAGCCAGTGAGTCAAAATATTTAAACTAATTTGTTTCAAATTTATTAGCAGGTAACGAATTTTTAGGACCCAAAAACCTATAAAAAGAAGGCAAAACTAAAAAAGACAAAACCGAAAAATAATCAAAAAATACATTTATTTTAGAAATGTTTATTTAACAAGTAAAAAGAGAAAAGCTATGAACTAGGTTCATTATATGAAAAATGTATACTTTGACTGTCTGATTATTTTCTCCTTTCGAGTTTTTAACTCACAAAACTTTAATCTCTATAGTTGTAGTAATATGAACCACAAGATGCAGTTTGAAGTTTTCTGGTAGCATTTCCAATCGATTTTTGCGAATAAAAGCCTCGATTTTTATCGCCGGCTAACGGCCTTGGAGTTGATGCCGACGCGACGGTTTGAATATAATCTGCATAGGCAATGGCATTATCTTGCAATAACTAGTATAGTTTAATGTTATTTAATTGACATAAAGTTTTGTTAGACTCACTTGATCATACATATGCAGATATTTGCCAATATAGTGGGTTCAAACTCAAGATTATTCAATATTCAAAGTAAATCGCGGGTCTAATATATTGTACATACACCCAGAAAAAGTCCGCTAAATTTATTTCTCGCAAAACATGATTTGTAGCTATAACCAAATAATGTAACTGTAACCAAATCATGGGCTGAGAGAAACATATTAAAGAGCGAAATACACCACACAAGCGGTTTGACAAACCAAGCGAAATTTCCCTTTGCTTCAAGCCATTTGTGCTGTGTATGGGGGTGTTTGAAGGTTTGACGGCGGTTTGTCAAACCTTCAAACACCCCCATACACAGCACAAATGGCTTGAAGCAAAGGGAAATTTCGCTTGGTTTGTCAAACCGCTTGTGTGGTGTATTTCGCTCTTTAGTTGACGTAACTGAACCCTTTTCTCGGTGCACATTCATAAATAACACAGGTCTGCGAAATATAACTTTCCCCCCCTTCCAATAATTATGTAATTTTTTCAAATATCTAGGTATGTTAAATAAAATACAGCCTTGTTTTTTTTCTAGCACATCGTTATTTTATTTTATTGATGACATGCATATTTTAGATTTTTTTTTTTAATTTTCATGAAAATAACAAGCATTAATTAATTTAAAAAAAATACTTGAAAACCACTTACGAGTGAGAATTTTTTCGGGAAGTTTACTTGATAGAATTTTTTTATTATTAGTTATTCGTAGCTTAGCGGGAAACCATCGCAGACATGCATAATTTTATCTTCAAAGGCGCCACTCTGTAACATCAAATTTGAAGCTTTTAAGCTTTTGTTGCTCTTGACATAAATAAGCTTTTTCCAAACATTTTACTGTTATTTATTAATTTTATTTTGCACGCGGGCAAAGCTCTTTTAAGCTTTCTATACATTTTTTATAGGCGCGTGCAGGGTAAAAGCTTTCTCGGCCCGTTATAAACCATAAAAACTGGGGTAGGAATTTGTATTTTGAAATTGTATTAACTTTTCCTGAAAAACGTATTTTTTCCCCAAAAATAATATATGTATATTTATTAAATAACAATATTTTTTACACTGTCCAACATCATTTTTGCAACAAAAAAGGTACGATATATGTATGTATGTACATAGTTTTGAAAGAGAAAGTCATGTCGACCATTTTCGTTGAACATGTTTTTGTGATGGTTTTTTTATTTGCCCCCAAATGTGCAATTCACACAAAATTATCCGTTATTCTTATAAGAAAAAAAAATGGATTTATCTTATTTTCTGTTATCGCAGGATTGTATCGAAAACATCTTCATTGTACTCAAGTACTTTCTCAGTGCTTCCTTTTTTCTTTTTTTGAAAAAGTGCAATTATATTGAAAACCCCGACTCTGATAAAACCCCCTTCATGCAAGCTGTATATCAATATATGTATGTTTGTGTGTACATCTGTGACAAACAGGGAGTCAATTCACTCTCTGTACGCCTACAAGTATATGAAATCACCGTAAAGCTTTAAAAAGCTTTGCCCATCAACTGTTTCGGACGTTACTAACGTATACCTATGTACATACATATGTATGTATAGGATGATCCATCTAGATCTCGTTTTTTTTTTAATAAAACACTTAAAACAGAACTAGATATCTAAATCTTTATTATCATCCGCAAAAAGTATCTATGAAATTTATTTTTCCAAAAAGAAAAAAAAACAAATCCATTAAAAAATCTGTAATCTCGGCAACATTTGGTTTCAGTAAGTTATCGTGTGATGTTATAGCTACGGATTTTTTTCTTGGGGGTTATGTAAAGTCAGAAGTCGTCGTTGATAAGCCAACTATGATTCAAAAATTGGAATCCTACATTGCTCGCGTAATTCGCGCATTGCTGGAAGAGTAATTGAAAATTGGACCTTCCGAATGCGCCACCTACCTAATTACTTTTAAAAAGTAAATTTCAGAGATTCTTTTTTCGGGTGATATTTAATAAAGATTTCGATATCCGGTTCTGTTTTAAGTGTTTTATTTAAAATTTAAAAAAAGGTCTAGATGGATCACCCTATATACATATGTGTATACAAACACATGTATATTGTACATCTACATATGTCTGAATGTATGTACTTTTATATAGCATTCATATGGGCTATATCATGGAATTCCATTCAATTTCATAACAGTGCGTAAACGACGCGAAGAGCGATGTAAACTAAAATAACGGAAAGCAACAAGTTAACAATTGTAAATACAGCAGTAGAATAGCTTTTTCTCGGAAAGACAAATGGTAGAAATATAGGAGTGTTAATATTTTGAAGAAAATCCGTGAATTTGATATTTGAATATATTAGTCACAAATCACAAGCGCTGCCGGTGAGAACAACACTTACTATAAAAAATTCGATACGCCAACTTAACAAAACACACGAAAACCAATATATCAATAGACAATGGAATCTCTGCATCGAAGACTTTTAATTACCATTGCACTCCTTGCGGTATTCCTGTTATCTTATACAGTTTCGGCGCAACCACAAATTCTCGATATAGTACAGTATGCCATACATAATCATACAGAGATGCCTGAGCAGCATAAAAATTGTGATGACATTTGCAAGGCATTGAGAGATATGGAAGTGGAGTCAAACATCGTAAAGTTCTCCAGCACAGTTTTGTACACCACAGCACCTACAACCTATCAGTGGCAGTTATTGAATATTTACGAAATAATTTTCACCATGATGCATATGAAGTATTTGCGATCGCCGGTGCCAATGTGATTTTGTGGCATAATAGCTGGAATATTAATATAAATAGTGATGTTTAGAGTCAATTTTGTTAGCTAATTACAGTGTGTGATATTAGCCTTAAGTGTTATAAGAACTATTTAGGTATGTACTTTGTAATAAAATACTTTAAGAAAATAATTAGTAATAAAAAAATATAACAAATAAAATCGTAATATTTATTTATTTTTAATTATACATAATTGCTCAGTTAAGTGGTGGTCGTCGTTAAATTGTAGGCTTCTCCATTTGTGTAAGAACATCAAGCCGCTCACTATAAGGGAAGGGAAGCTCGGCCAAACAATTAGCAAAAATCAACCAAAAATTGGTTAATATTACCAAATTCAGACTTGAAAAGGAATCAACGTGATTTTTGGTTAATATTAACAATGCCTTGGTTGATATTTACAACAATGGTTTGATAATAACAACTAAAATTTTGTTTACATAAACCAAACTCTTGGTTGGCGATTTTTCGTTTGAATAAGTTTATGTTCTGTACTTCACAGATGCTTTTTCATAATTCGGAGATACAAAACAAAAATTTTTATTATCATTTTAACATCTTGCCTCTGACAGCATTAGTAAATAACAGCAAGCATCTCTACACACACTCAGCTACAGCCGCTTTATAAATGTGTTTTCAAATGGTCAACTTGAATCAATTTGCTTCGTCGTTTGATTTGGTTCTACACCAGCGATGTGCAGAGAGAGCTTTTACTCTCCACGCGCCTACACAAAATGTTAAGAAAGCTTAAAAGAGCTTTGCCCGCGGGCAAGGCGGTGCCCATAACCGTTCTACACCCTCACAGAGGCTTTTTCGTAATTAAGAAAAACCAAAAACAGAAAAACAATAAAAATTATGTGTCGCGCTAACGGCATTCGTACTGCTAGCCCCATGAGCTAGGTAAAATTCTGACGTTCGTATTCACCATGAGAAGTGTAAAATTTTTACTTTGATCCGTCAAAAGTTCCTCCTCTATTAATTGGCACAGGCCCAATGTATTGAAAGTTTTGACAATCGCAAAGATTGTTGACGTGTGTCATTTTTCGTTGAAATTGAAGAATTTCAATCAATGATGGTAGATGTTTTCTTAAAATATTATTTTCGATTCTCGATCATTAAATGCTATTCCATCAACATCTAGCAAGTAACTATTTTATAGATTATTGTGACTTTTGAAAACAGAATCGTAATTTTATGTGAAGTGATGCAAAATGTTTTCACTTTACGTTTTCACAGAACAAGAATTGGCCCCAGATCAGCAAAAAAATTTTGTAGTCAATTTGAAGTTTTTGGTACGCCGTTAAATTTTATTCTTATCCTGAAGATTTACAAAAAAATAAAATAAAATTCGGGACGGCAAGATCATAGCCATTTAAAAGCTGAGATTTCCGTTACGGAACCAAAAGCTATATAATTTAGTATACGGAATTTTTATATAAAACTTGGTGAGGATGTTAATGGAGGTCTTATTTAACTGCATTAATCACTTTCACAATGTTGCTGCTAGTATTTAAGTAATTTGTTGTTAAAGTATCCCGACTAATATCACCAAATTTTAATTTAAAACGCCACTTTTCACTTATATTTATACTAATATGCTATGCTTAAAATTTTCACATGCGTTTATAATACTTAAGTAAAACGCGTTTATAAATGTGTTTACAAATTTTTTCACAATTCACAAATAAAAAGAAATAACAATGGTCAGGGACAGTAAGAACAAATATATGCTACCATACGTTTTAAAAGAAAATACACCACAAATAAGGGCACATAATCACGGTCTATACTTTTACTACTTGTATGTATGTTGAATGCATATAATAAAACTCGTCTATTTTTAAAGTGATTTTTTTATAAAAATCGATGCTTCCATAAATAATGAAAATTTTTAATAACAAATCGCGCGATGTTTTATTATAAATTTTAGCCTGCGGCGCTTTTTTTATAAAAATGGATAGTTGGACATATAAAGAAAATCACTCGATTTTTTATTACAAATTTTCGCATGCGGCGCTTTTTTTCATAAAAATCGAAATTCGATAATGTAAATTTTTAACAAAAAATCACGAGATTTTTTATTTCAAATTTTCGCCTGCGTCGCTTTTTTCATAAAAATCTATACTTCGATAAATCATTAAAACTTTTAATAAATAATTGCGCGATCTTAGACTGCGGCGCTTATTTTTAATCAATACATCGATATGTAATGGAAAACCCGTATTATGTGCGGTTTTGTTGTTTCACGTGAATTTTTTGTTGTGTGGCAGCACCGACATTTCAGTTCAATTGGTCTACAAAGCAAAAGGTGAGGCTGAATTTGACATTTTTTGCAACTATAAATGCAAATTACTTAAAAACCATAAGCCTCCGGAGGGGGCCACGAGTGTTTTCGGATTTATAATCAGGGGGACCCGTTCTACACCCCTCCTTTTTATTTTTTTCGAAAGCTTGGTTCCGTATTGAAAAATTTGTCCAATTTAAAAATTAGAAAAACTGTAATGTGGTGAATTTTAAGTTTACGGTCGTATAGTCCTCACACTGGTCTTGACCCTGCAACCCTGCTGCCAAGGCGAAAACATAAGAATTCGCATTTGGTGACCCCCAATTTTGATGATTCAAGTACTTGAAAGCAATTCTTGCTCATTATCTTTTGTGTTTTCTATTTGCATTTACACGGTCCAATTCAGTTGAATTGAAGTTTTTGGTTCCTTAAGTCTAGGTTCAGACAGAGAAACTTTTGTCGCGGAAACTCGTTATTGGTGGGAGAGGGAGTGACGAAGAAGGGGGAAGGGTACCGAGTTGCTCGTGCTCGGGCAACACGATTTGTGCTCTCGTTCGTCTGAGTAATTCTAATTGGCCGTTCACAGCTGACAACAGCTCTGAATTGCTCTGTGTGAACGCGAAGGGCAACACCAAAATACCATGTTTTCACCCATGATATAGAGAAGAAAGGTGGCGCCCATCTCGGTACCGCTATTCCGCTCCCAGTGAATTTGACAGAATCGCTGTTTGTATGACGTCACACTTGTGCAACTTGTCTACGTTTCTCTTGCAAAATTTCTCCTTCTTCCACTCTTGCTCACACTTTGAAAACGAGTTTTGGGATTGTGGGCTGTTCACACCGGTTGTTATGGTTTTCGTTGACATGTCTTACATCTTTTGATTACAGTTTTGCTACCCAAAATCAAAACCAAAACACAGTACAGACGCATGTGTACTCGTCCCTTTTCTTCTCACTCGCTCTCTTCCATATGGGATTAGAATTGAATTCAAGACTTGCGCACTTTCGCTACAATTATAACGAGTTGTCCCTTCTTGTTATTTAGGTTTTTTGGTAATATGAGCAGCGTTGCAAATGGTTTCATCAATTGCTTGCATTGCCAGTGGATTTCAGTTTTCTTTTTATAAAGAGAACAAAACACTATAGATTTATTTTCCTTGTTTTCGGAAAATTATTTTAAACTGAACAAGTTTACAATTTTTTGTAGTAGAAAATGCGCTTAAGTACAGACCTAAATTTTCAATGTATGTAAGAATTACCGATTCCCATCGATTTATTTATTCAGTCCTATCAACAATTCCATTTGAATAAATTGTTCACAAAAGCGGCTTGGGGAAAATTGTTTTTGTTGTTTTACTTTATAATTTTTGGGAAAATTTGTTCACTTGGAGACAATTTACTAGTTGATCTTACATTGCAGTATCGATAGTTTTAAAACATCGATAGTAGTTTTTTAACTCAAACCATCGATAAATCGGTAGTGTCGTCGATATTTTTCCACCTCTAGTGAAAAGTAGGGAAGTCAGTGGCAAAAATACATCGATGTTTTCCCATCGAAACTTACATCGACATTCGTCGATGCATTGGAGGGCGTACATTGATAATTTTTACTTAAATATTCGTTGCGTTTTCTAGTTAACACTTTTTATAATTTTTTATAAAAATGTTGTTCATACTTTAGCTAAAACTATGCAAAACAATGTGTCTAACTTTATACGAAATTTAGAAAAATTCAACAAATTTTCATCAATATTTTGAACTTTTTAACATCAATTTCCTCGAATTTCAGACAAAGCGATGTTTAGCGGTTCGATGTACTAGAGATGTCAGCTTACAGAAAACATCGAAGCATCGACTATTTATACATCGAATGGAAAATTTTCGATGCATCGAAGCAGAACATTGATATTTTCTATGCATCGATGTTTTTTCGACATCTCTAGTGAAAAGTTTGTGAAAAGGTTGTTTACGGTGAAGAAATCTATCGCTCTTTTGGTAAATTTCTGTATTTCTTCAGTATTTGTGATTCTTAGCAGATAATTGAATTTCAATAAAATCATTGATATTATAAAAACTTATTAAATTCTAGTCTAAACTAATAAAGTGGCTCTCTTTTAACGTCAAAACAATTGATTGTGCGGAAAATGGACGGACTACAGCACCGACGAGAAAGAAAATCGTCAATGGTAACACAACAATTTTACGTAAATGCAAAATTATTACTAAGCCCAATTAAGCATCATTATACCAATATGTAGATATGTATATGATAATGAAAATTAACTGCTATAAAATTTTTCAACCTACAGGCACCACTATCGCCATGCCCTATACCAGACATAAGTGATGATGAGCTAGTTTCTATATCCGTCAGAGACCTTAATCGTACTCTAAAGTCTCGCGGCCTAAATCGCGAGGAGGTTGTGCGTATGAAGCAACGTCGACGAACGCTGAAAAATCGTGGCTATGCAGCTAGTTGTCGCATAAAACGTATAGAACAGAAGGATGTTTTGGAAACAGAAAAATCGCATGAATGGGTTGAGCTGGAAACTATGCACGAAGATAACGAACAATGTCGCAAGGATATAGCTAACTGGAAGAATAAATACAAGGCTTTGCTGCAGTTTGCAGCCCATAATGACATTCCGATTCCACCGGAACTAGAGGGTTGCTGAATAATGGAAGCAGAATAGTATACATCGGAGTGTCTACTTACACGTGCCACGGTAAAAATTACGCCGAACAAAGTTCTGTCCCACACTCAGAAAGGATAATTCTGAGTAGTAAGGGTTATAATCCCTAAGCGCGGCCGAAGGCCGCCTACGCATAAAGAAGTTCTGCCCCACTTCTCCGGCAACACATAATCCACGTAATTTTGCCGTAGATATACGGTAATTTTTAAACTAGCCGTGGCGCGTGTGTGTAGACACTGCCAATATAAATAGATTATATATTTTAAGTAACTTTATGTATACCACTTTATTTGTAAATTATATCGATCGTGTATAGGTTTTAAATAAATACTGCTTATTTAAAATTTGGCTGTCTTAAAAACGCATACATATTTAACTCGTATATTACTTTTACTAAAGCAAAATTTAAACATCTAGCATGTTTAGTGGAATGTCTCCAGCATGCTCCTCCAGCATCTCGACAGTGCCTTCAGTACTGTCTGCAAACTCAGTTTCTTTCTTTTCTCCAACGGTCGACTTTGATCCTGAAAGTATGTACTTCTTTGCTAGCGCATCTGTGTAACCAGTTTTCTTAAAAAGATCCTGATGCACGGTGCGCAAATGACGGCGAACCCTAATAGAAAATAATTTATTTGAACCAGTGGCAAATCACTGTTGGCTCTGCATTTACTAAGGTACATCCTTACACGCATCCTACAACGATTGTACATACTTACTTAAATTTGGTAGGAAATCCACGCTGACACACTCCACACAACAATGGCATTCCCGTGTGCTCGTATTGATGTTGCCTCAAGCCAGCGAGATTTATAAATGTTTTTTCACATTCATCACATTTGTAGCGTACACCTAGATGTCGTTTCTCGTGGTAGTTAAGATGGCCCTTTATAGCAAATTTCCGGTCACACATCGAGCATGCAAATGGAAAATCGCCAGTATGAAAACGTATATGTACTTCGAGATCTTTGCGTCGTACGAACTTTTTGCCACAATGTGGGCAATCGATAGTCTTGCCACGATGCATTTGCATGTGTAAACCAAGATTTGATTTACGCAGGAACGTTTTTGAACAAATTGTGCATTCGAATATTGCTCGATCTTCTGGTAAGATGTGAGTAGTTTGATGCAATTGGAGATTTTCGAGTGTAAAAAATCTTTTTCCACAGTCGATACATTCAATATTTCGATCACGTTCATCTGAGTGGAGTTCTAAATGCCTTTTAAGTGTGAAACGGGAAGCACATATTTTAGCTGTGAAAAATATATAAGTTAAATAAAATATGTTGGCAAATATTCAAGTTAACTTACGACATTTGTTGCATAAGAACTTCAGTTGTTTATGGCGCTTTAAATGTTTGTTGTAGAATGTCTTCAATACAGTGCGTCCACAATGTTCGCAGTCTATATATTCATCTTTCTGATGAACCTGTCGTCGATGCAAGCGTAGTACATTTTTCGACACAAACCGATTTGGACAATATTCACATGGGAAATTATGTGTTTTATCCCCTGAAAGTGTAGTCGAAAAAATATGTATATGTAGGTATATCAAGGAATATCATAATGTACATCGTATATGAATTCTATATATCTATGTACCATGTTCAACTTCATAATGCTGAAGTAAATCTCTTTGGAATTGGAATACCGATGTACAAAACTCGCATTTGAAGTCAAAACAGGACTTAGACTCATCGCCAGTATTCCTTTCCTCTGCTCCACGTTGAGATAATTTAAGACACGAACTTGATTTAGCTTCTTCATCGTCTGGTGACTCTTCTGAGACATTGATGTTACTTTTTGAAATAATTGGTTCGTTAGAGAAAATACGCTCTACACTAATGAGTGTAGTTGGTAAAGGTTCGTATGAACCATTATTATCGTCATTCAACACACTTCCAGTGCTGTTTGAGTTTCGTTCATATTCGACAGGTTCAAAATCCTAAAAACAAATTTTCAGAAAATGTAGCTACATATGTACTTCATTCATTATTGTTTGATCCTACGACGTCTTAAACAAAGTTTAAAATGGCAAAGAAAATTAACTTATTTTTAATTTTCAAATTTGTTTTTGCAAACGGATTCTTAATAAAAAACATTTTCACAAAGTACACACATGTGTACATACATACATACCTTTATATATGTATGTATATATACCTTTTCTATAAACTCCTCCTCAACTTCCGCCTTTTCCAATTCATCGGGATCATGGTCTTCTGCATATTCATTTCCTTTAATAATCTCTTGCTTCGACTGTGTTAATAATTGGTGATTCAACTGTGCTCGCGTTATAAACTCATAGGCTTGGACAAGATCAAGGCGACAACGACCACATATATAATGGCAAGGAGGATAGCCTACGATATGGAAATCTTCTACCCCAATATAAAGCTGTGTGCTTTTATTGAACAACTCTAGTAATGTAAGAGTATCGCTTTCGGAGCTGTATAACTGCAACAAATCAATATAGTCTGCAAGTTCATCTTGTGATGCGACCGACAGACATGCACGACAACATCGCATTTCTTCAAAGTCGATTTCATTATTTAGCGTATATTCCATTGTTGCGCATTAGATTACAGAATATAATTTATTTTGATAATAAATTTGCCAAAAAATGTTCCTGACTTTTTTATCTAATACTGAAGAGTGATTGCCATGACAACGGGTAAGCAAGGTGGCCAGATAAAAGGTCTTGTTAAATTATTCATATAGTGCTGAGTTCAGACTCGGAAACTTTTTTTGCTCATTTTCGGCAACTTCGCTTTTGGTGTTGCCCGTTGCATTCACACAGAGAAACTATTTTGTAAACAATTGTTGTTCTCAGCTGCGATCGCCAACTTGAAAACTCGGTGCCATTCCCTTTCCTCGTCACTCCCTCTCCTACAAGTAACGAGTTGCGCGACAAAAGTTTCCGTGTCTGAACGCAGACAATAAAAAATTTCGGTGGCACGTTTTTGGTAACTTTTTTAACCGTGTCGACAACCAAGTACATTAATTGAAATTTAGATTAGATGAAAACTACTATATGCTTGCGGTCTGATAAGCAAATAAAAAAAGAATTTCGAGTGGAAGACCGTGGGCTATAATTAAAGCTCGTCGGCGATTTCAAGCATCCGTTGATGGTTACCCCAGCAACGAGTACATGTGTGAGTGTCGGGTTGAATGTCGGGTGCTTGAAGCTTGCCCGGCGACACTCAAGCATAAAGCGTCAACACCATTTGCAATAAAATTTCGTAGTGGGCGGACGTAAACATGTCTTCATCGGATGACGATTTTTTGCTACTTGCCACTAAAATCTTTATCTTCCGCGAACTTGCTCATTTTACATATCACAACAAACTAACACACTAATGCTTGTCAACGCTTTGCGCCACTATCAAACAGACCGCTTGTCAAGC
>NW_016165914.1:0-5979 GCF_001687245.7 Rhagoletis zephyria | reverse complement strand
GTTTCCAAACAATTTAATTTTTAAATTTACTCACAAACTCACACACACATTTTCATTTTCAATCTCAAGCAACAACAATTTCGAACAATTTCAATTTTTTATTTTCACTTTTATATGATTTTAAAATGTTGGCAAACTTCAAAAAAAAATCATGGCCGACAAATTGAGAGAACGGTTATACCTTGCTATGTTTTTATCATGCATGCAACCATGGTAAAACCATTGAGAGGCAGTCTGACGTTTGCCAACAATATAATTTTAAAATCAAAACTCAAACTCACACACACATTCTCATTTTCAATCTCAAACAACAATAATTGTGAACAATTTAATTTTTTTATTTTCAATTTTATATGATTTTAAAATGTTGGTAAACGTCAGAAAAAAATCATGGCCGACGAAATGAGAGAATGAATTTACCTTGTAATGTTTTTATCATGCATGCAACAAACATCGTCACTGAAATGGAAAAAGTGACTAATAATATTTTTTCATAAAATGATGTGGGGAGTTGTAATTCGATGAAATCCCTCATATCAATCAAAGTGAATTTGAATTTTTTGTACATAAGTTACGACTTTTTACATTTCGGCGACGATGTTTGTTACGTCTTTTTGTATTTTAGGTGACGATATATCGCAAACCTAGTTCTAAAGTGCGATCAACTAAAAAAAAAATTATGGCGATTTTTTGCCTAAATCGATTCATAAGCCGTACATCCAATTAATGCAAATATTTGTTCTTCATGATTATATACATTTACTAAAAACCTAATGTTATACCTGGGCTCGAATCGCCACACATGATATCGTACTAGTCACGTAAAAACACATTTTTCGGATTATGAAATACGTAAACTTACTCTTTGTCTCATTCAGCTTATACAGCCTGACGTAGCACGTAATTTTCTTTTGTATCGTCTTCGATCCGTGAACGGATGTTACGATNGTCTCATTCAGCTTATACAGCCTGACGTATCACGTAATTTTCTTTTGTATCGTCTTCGATCCGTGAACGGATGTTACGATTCGAGCCCAGACTTTGTATTAATTGCGTTTAATCTGTACGATCCACAAGCAGTTATATTTCCCTCTCTGAATTTTGAGTTANCTTAAAACCCTTCAATGAAAGAATAACTCTAAAACTATGACTAAAAAAGTCTTTGGTATTATTAGTTCATCGTATGTTTTCTGGGCCAAATCACGTAGGCGGTTATAGCTTCCAAATAAAAATAATTGATTTAACTTATTTGGGAGTAGGAAAGTTTCCGAAAGTTTCTGTCATACAAACATATATCGTCGTTTAAAGTACAAAACCGCGTATCGTCATTCTGCAAAACCGCGTAACTGACATTGGCTGCCAAAAATTGGATTTGCTCACACAAGCTGCTGGCTCAATCCTTATCCATTCGTCCTTAAATATACTAGCCAGAAATGCGATTGCTTTATAAAAAAGAGAACCATTTTGAAATATGAGTGTTTTTACGCTCTAGAAAATAATTTCTACATCTTCACATACGCGGTTTTGCATTTTGTTGATACGCGGTTTTGCACTTTAAACAACGATATGTATATACATACATATGTATCTTTATTATAGATACAACAAACATCGTCACTGAAATGGAAAAAGTGACTAATAATTTTTTTTTTTTTCATAAAATGATGTGGGGAGTTGTAATTCGATGAAATCCCTCATATCAATCTAAAAGTGAATTTTGAATTTTTTGTACATAAGTTACGACTTTTTGCATTTCGGCGATGATGTTTGTTACGTCTTTTTGCATTTTAGGTGACGATATATCGCAAACCTAGTTCTAAAGTGCGATCAACTAAAAAAAAAATTATGGCGATTTTTTTGCATAAATCGATTCATAAGCCGTACATCCAATTAATGCAAATATTTGTTCTTCATGATTATATACATTTACTAAAAACCTACTGTTATACCTGGGCTCGAATCGCCACACATGATATCGTACTAGTCACGTAAAAACACATTTTTCGGATTATGACATACGTAAACTTANATCCACAAGCAGTTATATTTCCCTCTCTGAATTTTGAGTTAGCTCATTTTAGATCTAGGCGTGCGATATGATGTATGTATGTAGTTACAAACGGTATTAAAATGAAATAAAATAAAACAAAATTTATTATTTTACTAATACATAAGTCGTGTACATGGCTTCGCATGATCTTCTGTAAAGATATAATGCGAATCAGTTTAAAAANGATACAACAAACATCGTCACTGAAATGGAAAAAGTGACTAATAATTTTTTTTTTTTTCATAAAATGATGTGGGGAGTTGTAATTCGATGAAATCCCTCATATCAATCTAAAAGTGAATTTTGAATTTTTTGTACATAAGTTACGACTTTTTGCATTTCGGCGATGATGTTTGTTACGTCTTTTTGCATTTTAGGTGACGATATATCGCAAACCTAGTTCTAAAGTGCGATCAACTAAAAAAAAAATTATGGCGATTTTTTTGCATAAATCGATTCATAAGCCGTACATCCAATTAATGCAAATATTTGTTCTTCATGATTATATACATTTACTAAAAACCTACTGTTATACCTGGGCTCGAATCGCCACACATGATATCGTACTAGTCACGTAAAAACACATTTTTCGGATTATGACATACGTAAACTTAAGAGCGAAATACACCACACAAGCGGTTTGACAAACCAAGCGAAATTTCCCTTTGCTTCAAGCCATTTGTGCTGTGTATGGGGGTGTTTGAAGGTTTGACNTTCTTTTGTATCGTCTTCGATCCGTGAACGGATGTTACGATTCGAGCCCAGACTTTGTATTAATTGCGTTTAATCTGTACGATCCACAAGCAGTTATATTTCCCTCTCTGAATTTTGAGTTAGCTCATTTTAGATCTAGGCGTGCGATATGATGTATGTATGTAGTTACAAACGGTATTAAAATGAAATAAAATAAAACAAAATTTATTATTTTACTAATACATAAGTCGTGTACATGGCTTCGCATGATCTTCTGTAAAGATATAATGCGAATCAGTTTAAAAAATAAAATTTACTTATTTGTGACTGCAAATGTTTGTTGGGTTTGTACTTTTCTATACAAATATGAAGTTCTGTCTGCATGGTTTACCATCATGTGTAGGTGGATCATGGTTTCCCTGCAAAAATCGTTGGACCATGTACTCTATTTGTGGTAAATTGGAGTACTTACAAAAGTGTTCCTCTGTCATGCTGTAGCGGACCAACTCGTGTCTCTGCGCCAGCTTATTGTTTGTTATCCGATCACTGCTCGTGTTTTAACGAAACGTGATTGAAGTTGAGCATTTGAAAGCACATTTGCATGTCTGGCTGTAGCTGAACGTGTAGAGATGCTCGCTGTTAGTTCTTAGCTCCCAGCATGTTCGGGTTCGAATACCGTCAGAGGCAACATGTAATTTTTAATTTTTGTCTTGGTTTTTATTAATTTCGAAAAAGCATTTGAGAAGTGAAGAACAAAAGCGTGTACAAACGAAAAAATATAACAACAATGCCCATTGTTAATATGTTGGAGTAGTTTTGTGCTACTCTGATGTAATGCAGGGATGGAGTATATGGTCCTGCCCTAGGACATCGCAATGTTAATTGGACCATATTTTTTATATGAATTGTGGTTAATTTTGGAGTACTCTTTGGTCCTTAGGGAGTACTCTTTACACGCATGCATGGAGTAGTCGCGATTTTTGCAGGGTTACCATGATAAAAACATGTTTATGTTTATGTTTTTATCATGTTGTGTACTATAATAGGGCTTTCGCACGTTGAGATTTTTCAGGCAACTTTTGCGTTCAACTCACGCAGGGCTGCAGGAAAAAAAAATCTAATGGCTAAAAATATTAAAATATAGGCTGCATTTCTTTATTCATTCTGAACGTTTGGAATAAACTTTTTTGTTTACTTATTCTTTAGAACGTTCCTGATGATATGTTAACATATATTCCAAACGCATTCTGTTTATTCCGGCTGTGAAATGGGATTATCCCGAATGTATAAAGAAATGCAGCCATAAAAAAAATTAAAAAAAATATTCGCCATAATAAGGCGTTTGCATTGTTCAACTTTGCATTCTACTTTTGGTGGAACGGCCTTTCAACTCGCTTTCAACAAAGTTGGTCGCCAGCCAACATTTAGCCATTCAACTTTTTTTTCGTGCAACCCTGCGTGAGTTCAATGCAAAAGTTGAACACAAAATCGCCTCGTGGGAACACCTTTTAAACCTTCATATCAAAAATCGTCCCGGTGGTGATGATATGCGATTGTGAAACACTTTGAATCATGAACAGGCATGGGCAGAGAGTTAGCAGGTGCTAAAAGAGCGTAAGCGTCGCGTGTACGTATACAAGCGAGAGCGCAGCGATGAGAACACGACAGCATGCAAATGAATTAGGCACACTAACACATTCTCGCTTTTAGCTCACGCTTGTTTGTGGTAGTGCCCACCTCTGATCATGAAAAACATATTTTATGAACTTTTTTTGGTAATTGTCATCAAGTTTCACTTTGTATATTTTATAATAAATACCAATTTGATCGCATCCAATCACCGCGCCTTTTTCATCTTCTTTGGTTGTTTTCATTCTTAGGCAGTTGTCAACAACGCTCAGAAATTTACTTTTTTTGAGTTCAAGTTTTTTATTCTTTAAATGGGAAAGAACGAAAATGTCACAAGCTAAGCAAGAAGGGTGAAACGATGTCACCCCCTTTCTTCCACATGCGAGCAGAATTGAATTCAATACTTGAACTGTGTAAAAGCAGTCTTGGATGTCAAGCATAAGCGCGGGCTGAGTTCAGAGACGGAAACTTTTGTTGCTCGTTTTCGGCAGCTTCCCTGTTGGTATTGCTCGTCGCATTCACACAGAATAACTCTTTTGTACACAATGTTGTCAGCTGCGAACCGCCAGCTTGAAATACTAAGACGAACGTGAGCACAAAGCGTTTTCCCGAGCACGAGCAAGTCGTTGCCTTTCCCCTTTTCCCGTCACTCTCTTGAACAAACTTTGAGTTGCCGCAACAAAAGTTGCCGTTTCTGAATCATGACTAAGCGATTTTTAAATCACTGATAAAATCCTCCCATCTCTAAAACAAATAGAATTCGTGGAAGTCGCGTTTATTTAGTAGTAGAGTTAGCAGAGTTTATAAATATAAAATTTTGTTGCCTGAAAGTATCTATGTTCCACTTACCATTGTAAGAGAAACTCATAAAAAATGCAGTGTCGCGGTTGCATGCAGACGAAATGCAGTATCTTGCTTGATATGAGCGTTCCTTGCGCAAATGAGGACAAACCTCTCATCGACTACTTTAATGAATGCACACAGCTACATGCCTCAATTAATGATAACTTTCCCAAAACTCTTTGTAAAATTTGTGCGCAAAAACTCCAAATAGCCTATAACTTTAAAAAATGCGCTCGCGAATCAGACGCTAATTTTAAGAAGCTATTAGCGTCGCCAAAGAAAGAGCCTTATTCGGTTTTTATTAAGACAGAAGAGGTAAGTAAATGGTATTCAGAATTTAAAAGTAATATGCAGATATATTAAACAATTTGGGAATATATAGGAGGTAGCAGATAAGCCTATAGATATGGAGTTTGTATGCTGCAACAACAGCATCGATATTGAATTAAATGAGGACGGAAATAGTCTCAAACACTCAGACTTGGATGTATCTATGGAAGATATTTCCCCAGGGGAATCTTTGAACACATGTTTTGAGGGAGCTCAGGATGAAAACATAATCGAAAAATCAATAGAGAATTTTGATGTCCCCGAGTTACCCGTATTAAATGAAGATGACGTATTGCAAACAACAATGTCTACAAAAACAGAAAGCAAAAATTCCCTAGATTGCATGGAGAATCCTGATAGTTGTATTGTACCTATACGGAAATTTGTATACGACTGCGAAATATGTAATTGCAATTGCGCAACGAAAGCCGAGC
>NW_016165913.1:0-25898 GCF_001687245.7 Rhagoletis zephyria | reverse complement strand
GATAAAAATCCTAGTGTGAATATAAAAATGCAAAGATTTTGTTGTTGTTGCTGTTGTTGTTGTTGCTGTCATTTTTGTTGCTGGCTAAAGTACCTACTTGTGTTGGTAAGAAAAACGCGTTGTAAAAAGTGTGGCAGTGGCAAGTGTGAAAGAGAAAAATTATACAAGAGACGGTCGTAAATTCGGAGAAAAGTTTTGAAAGTGTGCTTTTTCGAGAATTTATATTCATGTACATGAATGCCGTGCCGCGAATCAAAGAAGTTAACGTTGTAAAGCAGCCACATACTACTTACATACATATTTATATAGGTAGGGTGGTTAGTGAAAGGAAATAAGGAACTTATGAAGTGACCGAACTGGCGATAACGGTTATGAATTGCAAAAATTAGTAAAAGAAAATTAACGAAATCTTAATGGATACGAAGGAGTACAATGAATGTGCATATACATATGAATGAGTAAGAAAGGAAGTTTTAGCTCTTGCTAGCAGTTGCCCATCGGCAGCTATTAGCAGTGCTGCTGACTCTTAGTTGGTTAAAAAATTGAATGACTGGCTAAAAGCGAAAATCTTTGAATTTAACTCTTTGCTGACATGTCATGAATTTTGTGTCTATGATCTATTGCTTAAAATTCCGAAATAATGAGCATCTATTTTTGAATAGGTAATAGAAGATAAGGTCCTTATAGCATCCCCGATAGATCAGCGGTTGTATTCAGCAGTTGCGATTTAAGTTTCAAGGAAATACTAGCGCTGCAACCTATTCAAGTGTATTGTACTAAGCCTTTTAGACTAACTCGATCCATACGTAAGGTTAGGTTGCCCTAAACAAGGACACACTTCAACCATATGCATTGGTTCTCTGTAACATTACTACGAACGTAACGCAGGTGGCAGGTGGCGGCCTCGGATAGCTCATGAGGTGTTATTTAAAATTGCTTTCGAACATGTTTAGCCTGTAGCCCACCAATAGCTGGACCTCAATATCCGTAGGATCAGGTATTATGTTAAATCTCACCGCGTGAACTCTAAGCGGACAAAATCCTTGATCCCATCCGGTCTACGTACAGTCAAAAAGACCTTGCAGTTGCATATCTCCTAGTTTTCCCCAGTCGTCGCTAAGGCACATTAAAAGTACTCCCGCATTCCTATGATTCTCATATAAAATATTTAATATACTTTGTAAATTAAAATGATTTTGACGTCCTCAACGGGTGGCAACCCTCTTCAAAAATGTTTTCGAAAAATCATTCCGTTGATGTTTATTTGATTCCCATATAAAATATTTTATTTAAATTGTTAATTAAATGGATTTTGTACTCTAAAACTGGTGGCAGCCCTCTTAAAAAATAACCTTTCTCCTTTGATAACTACATATGTAAAAGTATTTCCTTTAACTTGTTAATTAAATTGATTGCAACTTTTTCAACAGGTGGCAACTATCTTATATCAAAATATGCCGTTGTAGTATCCCTTTCGTTTAGTAGCCACATTGTTGTCATATTTTATTTAATCCATTAATTAATTGCGAAAGGTAGCTACTCTTNTTCTCATGCACATGCAACTTGTATGAGATCAACCGAAATTGAACGGCGTGCGTATGAAGCTAACTCAATTTCCAATTTTTGTTCTGCGTGACATTTTGATTTGACGTTTCGCTCAATGAAATCAAATGCAAACGCATGCAAGTCAATTTCGGGTGACGCAAAAAAACAAATTCGACGGCATGCGTACCAAAACGCAAGCGCGAATATTAGGTTAGCCTGTTAAAAATATATCCTATATGTTAGTTCAGGCCATAAACTATCAGCAAGCCTAAATTTGAGGTTGAGGGAAGTTCCCTGCAAAACCCTTACCCGGTGCAGCTTCACGCATTAGTTCCCATCCACTCATCCCTTGAAAGGTGATGTGAGTAGAGAAATATATATTTAGTGCTAGTCTAAGTCTTGAATCAGTTTAGCCTCTATGGCTGACCGAAGCATGGCTGTCAGAGTGGATATTGGAAGCATAGATTATAAGATCTAATTGCTGTAAGTCTAGCCACGTAATAATCGCTGTTATCGAGGATGAAGTCTAAGCTTCCAAAAGCACCAGACTGGCCAAATCTTAATTCAGCTAAGCACCTACATCTTTAAGTCTGACCGAAGGCTTTCTTCTGGGTAAGATCAGATAGAAAATGGGCATCGAGGAAAAGTCTTCTCATTGTGACTCTCCGCTACTCATTGTCCAATTTCCTGCTACGTCCCTTAAATATCCCAAGGGTGCAGGGCTTTTCATTAAAACGCTTTTAAATCCGGAGTATTCATGGCATCTAAGCTTTTACAGATATCTCGCCAAGAATAACTTCTAACCACCCCCCTATTTCCGACTTATAGATTCTCGGTAAGGTTTCGTAAAGTTCCCACTCCGAGGAAAACTTATTCCGTTGTCCTGACTCTTATTCTTTTTTGAGGAATGCGTTCTCAATAACGCTTTTGATAGCAGTAGTGAAAACCTCGCCAAGTTGGTCTACCGAGCTCTGGCAGAGGGAATACTGATGATCAGGCTATGGCTCTCGCCTGGGGCTTCTTTTTATAGTTCGCTTTCTCTGAAACTATCAGGCCTATCGAAAAGTGATATCTACTATCTAGTTTAATTAGAATTTCATTGGCTTTCATTTTGTTGAGTTGAAACACTCTTTTTTTAAGCTGAATAACGGTAAATTGCAAATATGTACATATCTCGAAAACGTATCCGTATCCATTTCACTAAACAATTCTACATACGAATTAGATAGTGGCAACCATAGAATATTTTTGCTGTAAGCCAGTGTAATCTAATGAATTTTCAAAAAAATTACATTTTAAAATCGACTGGCAACTCTAATGTACATTTTAAACCACCGCTAAAACAAAAGCGGAAATTTCCTCTACCCACCCACTAGTATGGAACACACTGCCTATTGCATACATACATATGTATGTACATACATACACATAACGCCGAATCACATTAGCAAAGCATACAATCAAAAACAAACCTAAACACGAACTACAATTACAAAAGGAAGCCGGCAAATTGAGGCAAATGCTGCGCACAAAAGAAAATGCAAAACAGCTGCTGCTAACTCATCTGCTCCCCACCACTTGGTGCCCCAAGCACACCGTATGCCACTCTCTTTGCTCACAAACTCACGCTGTTGTAGAACTCGAAGTAATACGAAGCAATTTTACATCTGTAATGTTGTGGCCAAACGAATGAACAAACAGGTATGTGTGTTGTGTAACGATATATACATACATACATTCGTTTATACATATGGACATACATATATATATGTATTAGGGTGCCCATCGAAAATGCTTTTTTCGGTAATTTCAAGACCCCACACCCAATTTTATTAGTTTTTATGAGAAATATTATTGCCTATTTTTATAGATTTTTAAAAGGTCATTTAGAGGTCGCGACCTGACGATTTAGGTAAGAAAATACGATCTTGTAGATTTATGAGTTTTTGAATGATTATTTTTGCTTCGATTCCAAAGAGCGAATATGGTCTGAGAAGAGGATATATAGGCCTTCAAAATGCTATATATTTGTATGTTGTGGATTTGGCTTGTTGAGATTTTTTATCGGATAAAGTAAACAAAACCCATACTTCTTTTAATTTTTTCAAATTTTGACCATCGATAATTTCCACAGTTTCAAAATATGTAGTACTATCTAAAACTAAATCTATTTTTAAATAAACTGATAGCTCATTTATTGTAATCGCATGCAAATTGTCGAAGTTAGGCGACTTTTCTTAAATACTGCCTTGAATTTATATTGTGTATGTACCGGACTTTAAGATTTATTGGGCAGTGTGGCTAAGGAATTCACCAATATTTATTCAAAATTGATATATTCACTCGCTCTTTAGCAAAAAATTGGTCTTCCCAAAAAATTTAGCGAAAGGGGGGGTGGCACTTATATCATTAGTTGATCGACCTCAAAAATTAGTTGATCGACCTTGATCAGATTCGTTACATACATTAAGCTTAGGTTTCTTAAGTGCCATTTTCCAAAAAAAAAAAGCAATTTCGAGGGGCACCCTAATATATACGTATAAATATATACATACATACTTACATGCATACATATATCCCAACAAAGAGAAAATTACATTTTGGGCTCCCTTAGCTCCAACCGAAATAAAAAAAATTTACATTGCGAGAGAGAGCGCCAAAAACGAGTTGCGAAGATGAAGAATGTGATTTCGGATCATAACAAAACCAGCACAAACAAACGCAAATGGGGCTGGAAAAAGGCAGGGAAAAGGAAGCCAAACACGTTTTACAGGCCCGACATATACATATTTGTGTATGCATGCATACTTATGTACATATGTATCTATGTATGTTTGGCTACATCGACGAATGCCGCTTGTTGGAACCTTCATAACATAGCATTTGAAATTCAGACACATGAAAATATTTGGATATCTTGTGTGTTTGTATGTACACTTAATATGTACATATGTATGTATGGATGTAAATTCAAAATACAAACAGCCAAGCCAGTGAAGTCAGAGCGCGGCACAGTGGAGCCTACACATGTAAAATCTTTCAAATTTGAAACCTTGGATTTTTTTAATAATTATATGATATTATTGAAGATGGTATGTAGGTATCTAAGTACAAATATTTGTACATACATACATACTTACGTGCATATCTAGGTGCGATTCTTAATCGAACACGGATGATAGCTGATAGATTGTAGAAGTTCATGGCTATACCAAGCAGAGAAGCATGAATGAAAGGAGGATCAGGATCTGAAGATGCCTACGATTGCTAAACGGATAACTCCAAATTAGAAAATAGAGCTGAAGGATGCGTCTATTCGGAACAGTTATCAATACAATTGTCTTTCCACCCATCTGATAATTGTATTGCTTTTAATGCCGAATAAGCGGCCAAAAAATAAGGAGTCGATAGCCTTGAAGTAGCTGTTGACGCTATTAACAACATCTAAATAAAACAACAAAATTTGTAGAAATTATAATTTTTTATTTTATCCGGCTTTTTAGTCTATGGAACTTACTTATGTAGTATATGGCACATAAAATTCATTAAAAGCCCACCACGACTCCTCTGGCAACACAGGATGTGCGTATTAAAATTTGCTAGTAGTTTTCGGAATAGTTCGCGCTTTATATCATTCATAGCGCGTATGATTTTGTTCTTTAGCGGTGAAATTGTCTTGGGCTTATCAACATAGACCATACTTATCACGTCAAATCGTAAAATCTCGGCGGCCATTTGACCTCGCTATTTCGTGAGATAATGTATGTACACTGGAAGCTCCGATCGCAATATTGACTTTGGTTGATGCGCTGACTGGCATCCATTTCAAATAATTCAGGCCATAAAAAAAATTGTTATCATATCACGACAACGTTCACCGTTTATGTACGGCGAAATGACTCCGGCATCTCAAAAATCACACCGGCCAGAGACTCTTTGTGGATGCATAAATTTTCTTGAATGATCTGTGAATTTTCAGTACCCCAAATGTGGCAGGTTAGCATGCTAACATATCCGTCTGGGCCGGTGCAGAACGAGCAGCCCCTTGAACTTAGTTTCACTCACCTTCATGCGAATTTAATTCAAGTCTGAGGAAAATCAATAACTATTCTTTTTCTAAAGGTAAGCGATGTTTATCATTCAAGGGTTAAGCAACACAGTTTATAACCGAAAATCAGTTTTACTCGTTTTGTTAAACAACGCTGATCAACTGTAAATATTTTATATATAAACTCGGAAATGTTGTTTTACTGTAATGTCAATCAACTATGCAAATTAAAGTCAGAGTCCAGTTCTCTTCCACTGTTGCTGTTAGTTACTTAAACTGTTTCTCTTCAACTCATTAAGGATTCGTATGTATATACATACACACTTACATATTTATGTATATAAGAATGTGTACATGTACATCTGTATGTGTACTTGACAAACCCTGTAGTAAAATTTAGAAACAGTCTGGAAAAACACTAGTTCCACACTACACATTTCTGAACTGCCTCCTCACTACTGTAAAACGACGTAGTTGCGACGTAAAGTCGAGTCTTCTTAGCAAGTACCTGCGGAAGTAAAAAGTATCCTACTGCGACCGCGCCTTTTTTTATGATTACATACATATATACATACTATTTGAAGAGTCAAATAAGGTTCGCCTTTTTATTGCCGACAAAAATTGTCCTCAAACAGTCTTCTATGCGACTTGTTAATGACTTGAAAATGCTATAACCTACTAAACAATCTTTCAAATGCTGTCTTGGAGGTTTCTTATATGTACTAGTAATGCGAATGTGAAAGCTGAGAAGTATGTAGATGTACCCACCTGTTCTCATTTTACGTATGTTACGAAAGTAACCTCGAGGGTAGACCGCCACTGCTTACAATGGCGGTAGGATGTTGTCTTCTACTAGACTGGCCAAAGAAACCGCCTTGTCGGCAGCTGCGCTGACGGAGGAGAAACCGATTTTCCCACAAGCGATCAAACGGCAGCCCACGATTCGACAGGCACAGAAGTGGGAGGCACACAAAACATACAGCTGCACGGCGTCTAGAAGAACACGGATTAGTTTTGTGGGAGAAGCATTTCCACCGAATATAGAGACAACTGTTGAAATGGGTATAAGCAACTGTTTCACTTTGCCAAGAGACCAACAAGATCTCCTGGTCTTCAGAGATTAGCTATGTAATTTGGTCATATCCGATGTTTTTTGGTAACGCTGTCGACCTTAATGGTCTCTTTGAAGTCACGTACATAGTGGCTACGCAGCCTAAACTAACCTCACCTAGATCGGGCGCCAACACCGTTAACTTTTTAGTTAGCTCGGAGTTAGTTCTGAACCAGTTCGATTTTCTGCAGGGAAGCCTTTATATTGCATTACATGGCAAAACTCTGTAATATTAAAGAATCCGTCGAGTACGAGTTTTGCTGCGGATTGAAACCAGCTAAGGCTTAGCCAAAGGGGAGCTAAAGTCAACTCGTAGCAGAATGAGTTGGCCGCATAAGTATGTATGTACATACATATATATTGGGTAGCTGATGTGATTGTTGTTGTTGGTACTGTTGGCTACTGTTAATAAACCTGATGGTAGCCATAGTGCTGCGAATGGTGTTGGCGCTGCTGCATAGCTGATGTTTTTGCGATGGTGATGGTATCCCTTCGCTTTTACACCAACAAAGCAGCAGCCCTGCCATACAACATTTTTTCCGCATTCGCGCTGCTGTTGCTGTTGCTGTTTTTGCTCTCTGCCTTTGGTGTTGCTGCGCATGTTTGTTGTGCTCCTTCATGCTCAACAACTCCTTCTGCTGTGTTCAAATGCACGTGTATGCGTGTGCGTGTGCGTGTGTGTGTTTGTATGTTTGTTTGCGCTGCTCTTATTTATGTTCGTGCAAATGTGTTTCGCACAGCAGTGGGGTTGTTTGGTTAATTCGCAAAACTTGCATTTCGTACGCCAACAGAACAGAATAGCGCCAGGCGACAGCCGACAACCGACGCAGCAGCAAGTCAAACGCGCTGGATGGATGGAGTCTTGTTCAGGCAGAGTCAAGTTTACTCAGTCAATTGTCGAGTCAGTTTAAGTTTGGCAACGTTCGTAGTTGGACGTGTGTTTTTGTGTAACGGAATGTTAGGGCAACTGCGCCGCGCTCAACCACAGTTTGGAATGTTGACACTCTGTTTGATTTCGTTAAATACCTACTAAATGTATAAGATACAAATTGTAAATTTTGTGTGTGGATTTGAATAATTATTCTAAAGTGCGCTTTTAAATGCTAGTGGCAGTGTAACGCCATTTGCCATTGAATTCGATAAACGCTGTGTGGTGTGGTGGTGACGCAGCGTAAAAAGGTGTTGCAAGACATTGGTAGCAACAGCCACCGAGCGAGTTATGTACGTACTATAAAGTGAGTGCGCCAGTTAGTTGACGAGCGAGTAACAACATTTGAAAATACATTGAAACCGGTTTGTTTGTCTTTTGGTATGTTTGTTTTGTTTTTGCTTTGCGGCTCAAAGCAGCTAGCAGCACTGTGAGTCGTTTGAACGGTTTTGTGGAAATTTTTTTTTTCGGGTGAGTGTGAGTGTGTGCGCCGCACCAAAAGAATGCGGTGTTGAAAAAAAAATGTAATGGAAAATGTAGCAAAACAAGAAATATTTAAATGTTGAAAAATTCCTTTTGCATAAAATATGCAGCGAATGTCGTATACAAATATAAAATTTCGTGCATAAAAAATTGCCGTACTGGAATGTGTAATGAAAACAGAAAAAAAAACAAACATTAAGTAGAAGCAGATAGTTGTGCGTGTGAAGTAATTCGCGAAAAAAATATTTGTATAAAAAATACTTTTCACCGCTCGAAAATAATAGCACAAGAGCCCAATTGAACAAAAAATAATTAAAATTCTTCTCAACATTACAAGCTTATTTATACACATACAATACATACCTAGGAGTAAATAGCGGCCAATGACGCAGCAAATGATTTTTTTTTTTTTTTTTAAGGAAAATCAAAAAAGTGTTCCAATCGCTCAAACAGCTCAAAATCACCAGAGAACCAGTGTTTTGTCTGCACTTCGTGTTAAAAAATCCCAGCAAGCCAATTTTTATTGCAACCTGAATGTGACTGACTGATATTTTTAGAGGTGAGAAACTTATTAAACTCAATGAAATATTTTAAATAGAGAGATACTGCAAAACTCGCACATGATACGAGTATCAATCGTACATAAATGCAAAGCTAAAAGATTAAAGGAAATGCTCTAAGGAAAATGCCACAACTCCGTGCAGCTTAGCTAATAATTTTCAATATGCCCTTTACTTAATGCCAATGAAGTGCACAAATAGAATGCACAACGCTAATAAATTCAATTCAATGCAGCATGCGCAGCACGCCCACGCAACGCAGAATCGCCACGCATCATTGGCAGACAAACAAACACACCCGTAGTGCATTGACTGCCATATCGCGCATAGTAATTGAAGCGAAGCCACGGAAATAATCCTATCAGCAAGCGAACGATAAGTACACACACACACTCACACACAGGCATTAGCAAATCAAGCAACTAACGCAGACAAGTCACCAACTAGTACTAACGTACATAAACGTCCGTCCGTCCGTCCATGCGCGCGCTGTTTACATTGGCAAGTTATTACAGCCACCAGAACAACAACAGCAGCAACAACAACTAAGTAATATCCGAACTACTGCTGGGCGGCAGCTCAATCACGGAAGTAACAAACGCAAAACGCGCTCCTTCTTCTTCCGCGCCAAGCGTCTCCACATCCGTTTGCTGCTGTGCTGCTGTCCTGTTTGACTCGCGCGCCAGCTAGCGCATAGCGAAAAGGAGTAATCGAAAAGAAAAAAAAAAAACAAAAACAAAAAACGCACCATAGGTGGCTCCAAAAATAATGCTTGCCAACGCGGCCAAATAAGAAAGTATAGCAACAAAACGCGCAAAGTCTGTACAAACTTGCAATAAGTGTCAGCGTGTTGGCCACGGCCAGGTCGTTGGAAGTCCCGTTAAAAATCCCATAGCCTCGCCACGCATACATACAAACACAGTTTGGCCGGAAACCGCGAAAACTAAACTAATTTTCAGCTTACGCAAAAGTCTCCCACAGCGCGCGTCGTCACATTTTTCTTACTCAATGTTTCCTGTTGCCGCTGAGACGACCGCAAACACCACCACCACAACTAGCAACGCTTGCATGCACTTCTTTCTAGCGAATAGCGAATAGGCGGCGGAGTGTTGCATAGTACAGAGTTAGAAAGTGTTGCACACTGCTAGTTGCGCCCACAAACACACACACACACAAGCGTCTGTTTTATCAGTGCAAGTACACGCGATCGCAGCGTAACTAACTAAAACTAAAAAAAAAGATGTATACTTGAATTAACAAAAACAACAGCAAACTACAAAACTAACAACTTGAGCGAAATAATTCAACGCCAATGACATCATAAGTACTAGCAATGCAACAAGAAGGACTCGCCATACAAGGCTGCTACTGTTTAAATGTGCACACATCTATGTACTTAGTATATATTATACGTAGCTACATAGTTAGTAAGTAGTCAAGTGTGTGCAGTTGTAAAAACAAAAACTAAAAACTGAAAACAAAAAAAAAAACAAAAATTTAAGTGCCGCCAGCTCTTCTATACTTACTTACTTCTAAGCACTTGAAGAGCAACGCCTCATAAGGTCCACCGTAGCGTCCAACGCAGCACTTTGAACACTTTCGCGCAGCCAGTTAGCTCGTCCATTCGCTGGTCGTCCGTTTTGGTCATAATGTCGTAATAACTGTCACCACTGTTTGGTTAAGTGCGAACCAGCTACATACATAGAGCAAAAAACATATGTACGTATGTACTGAAAAGCGGCGGCCACGGTGTCTAAGCGCCACCATTTAAGGACGCGTAATGTAGCGCAAGCAACGTAACGCACTAAGCACAACTCAAGTGTTGAAATGCTATAAAGAAGCTGAACCGAGTCAGGCCACAAGTCAAGCAGCCAAGCAGGCAGACAGGCAGGCAGGCAGGCGGCCGGCTTCAAAAAGGAAAGTCATCGTTAGTGGGTGCTATTGCACTTGCTTAATTTTTTTTAATTTGACGGAAATTGTATTGAATTAGTGTGTGCGGCATAAACGACCGAGCAGCTGAAAAAGAAGAAGAAAATATATATGTAAATACATATACCCACATCTATAAAATATACAAGTACTTACTTACGTGTAATAATAAAATATTTTAGTTTAGTGTTAGTTCAATGTGCCACCCTCTGTGAACAGTGCTATATTACAAGTGCGAAACCCCCATTGTGTGTGTGTTTGAGTCTCATATAAGAAGGCAGATACCCTACCCAGGGTCTATCGAATAATCAAACATAAATACATACATAGTAGGTACATAGTGCACGCGTGAGATACTTGAAAGTTATAAGCAAGTCGGGCAGACTCGTTGGAAGTGCTGAAGTGCGAATACGTAAGCAAATAACTCTATATAGTAGTTAAAGTGCTTCATACATACAAATGTACATCCCAGCGACACCGATAGTCGGTCAGCAGTCAGTCAGTAAAGTCAGTTAGTCAGCGGATACGACTCTTAATGAAAATCTAATTTATGCGCACCGGATTGAAGTGGTCATCTATCTCTGCAGCAGGCGATTTTTGCTGACTTTTATTTTTTTTCTCATTTTATTTTTTTTTATTTCATTTGGTTTACTTGGTGCGGTACGGAGCGAAGCGAAACGAAACGTTAAATGTGGATTTGCAGGTCAGTAGGAATAAAATGTAATTAAAATGTTATTAATGTGCGCATACATATTTATGTACATCTATAGATTTATACTGCATATATGCTAATAAATATTTTACTAGTATAAAAATGCACACATATGTATATACAGTATCGGTCATATCTAAGAACGCCATTTCTAAGTGATATTGTGTGCCACTTATGATTATTTGTTTATTTTTAAGAATTTTCAATTAAATTGTAGTTCCGCCTCTAAGAAAACCCATATAAACCCAAGTTTAAAAATTTTCACCTAAATGTTCTTGGAAGTGTTAGAATTTGTTTGAATACACAGTTTTATAGCCCAATCAATTTTAGTCTGATAAAGTGCAAGTTTCAAGTGGCCAAAAGTAACGGCCAAAGGTGTTGAGGTTTTCTTCCATATATAAATAAATAGAATTTATTCACTATATGGAAGCCAATGCAACAAAAAAAAATTCTTAAACATTAACGGTAATTCGTAGCCACTTGAAATTTGCACATTATCAGACTAAAATTGCAGGGGCTAAAAAACTGTGTGCTCAAAAAAATTCTAACTCCAAAAAAAGTTTGAAATTTAGGTGAAAACTTGAACTTTTTTGTAGTTTTCTACAAATTGTTAAAATTGGGTATAGTTTAGCGGGTAGTTTAACGTAACTGTTAAACATTTTAAACATTTTTCAAAAGAGTCAATAAATAATTGTTATTTTTTACTAATACGTTTTCAGTCAAAGATAAGAGTTCACGTTTGACTTTTATTTTTTCGGTCAAAAAGAAAAGTTAAAATTTGACTTTTATTTTTTTCGGTCAATAATAAAAGTTAAAAATTGATTTTTATTTTTTTCGGTGAAAAATAAAAGTTAAAATTAAATTAAACTTTAGTCAAATATAAAATTTAAAATTTTACTCTCATTTTCTCAGTCAAAGAAAAATGTTAAAATCAAGATCAAAAATAAAAGTTGAAATTTTATTGCTATTCTGTTTAATAGAAACCGTTTAAGTTAAAAACGTTTTATTGCTACTTTTAAACAAGATATTTGTCATTTCTTATATGAATTATATCGAAATTTGGAATTTTTTCCTTTCTGAAAAATCCGTTATTACTGTGTAAGTGTAAAAGCATAACAAATATGCTTTTTCACTTTGAGATTTTTTCAATTAAAACATGTTGTATTTTTATGAATATGTAAACTGTTTTTTTTTTATAAAAAAATTAAGTAAAAGTTTAACGGTTATTTATAATATTGTTATTGAGCTTTGTACTAGAGCTCTAGATACCCGGGTTCGAGCAATGCCAGCATGATAAAAACATTACAAGGTAAATTCATTCTCTCATTTCCTCGGCCATGATTTTTTTCTGACGTTTGCCAACATTTTAAAATCATATAAAATAAAAAAATAAAAAAATTAAATTGTTCACAATTGTTGTTGTTTGAGATTGAAAATGAGAATGTGTGTGTGAGTTTGAGTTTTGATTTCAAAATTATATTGTTGGCAAACGTCAGACTGCCTCTCAATGGTTTTACCTTGTTATGTTTTTATCATGAATGCGAGTAGCTCGATACTCGCTCGAAACTCGTTCATTGCTCAACTGCTCAAATGTTTGTTCAAAATTTTCGAGTTTTGAACAATTTCATAAACAAAAGAAAATTTGTAAATTGTGTTTGTCAGCAGCTGCTTTCTAATTCATGTTAAATAAATTATATTATTAAATACCAATGAAACGATCTTTGCATTATATGTCAATAATTTGAAAAATTTAAAAAGTTGCTACCAAAAATGTCAATATAATAAAAAAAAAACATTGCTAAAATTACTCGAAAAAATTCGAATTTCTCGAGCTCATGCTCGAAAATTTTCGAGTAATGAGCATTGAACAAGTGTGCGAGTACTCGCTGCTCATATACCCGGGCTGTTTGAAAATGTGCGAACAAAATCTAGAGCTCTACTTTGTATCACGATAATGTTTATTAGGAAAAATGGAAAAGGTAACAAAGTCTAAGTGGTAGAAGTTGTAGCAGCTATTTTAACTGTTATTTTTTACCAAAATATTAAAAGTCAGATTTTAAATTTCTTATTTGACAAAAAAATAAAATCAGATTTTGAAGTTTATATTTGACCAAAGAAATAAAAGTAAAGTTTTAATTTTTATATTTGATCGAAAAAATAAAAGCAAAATTTTAGATTTATTTTGGACCGAAAAAAGTCGAACTGTAACTGTAATTTTTTATTAAAGAAATCTAGGTAAAAAACAGGAACGTTTGACATCCGGCTTATCCGACCGTGTTACGGTTCTCCGACTATCCGGCCGGATTTTAGCCAATATCTGGATTTCGATTATAGAAGATTCAGTTAGAAATCTAGTTATTGTCCGAATCCGGCTCTTATTTTTTACATGGCGTCCGGAATTCGATCATCGGGCAAAATCTCTATCCGGCACATTCCTAGGAAAAAAATAACGAATGATTGCTGACTTTTTTGAAAAAAGTCCAAAAAATTTAAATCATATAGGATTAATATTCCTTGATTAACAAGCATCACAATGCTGTATGTACATATATAAATGTTAAATAGAAAGGTTTTACCCGACTAACGTTTTGTATTGAAACTTCGAAAATGACTATTATTTGCGACCCCTGATATGTACACGTTTATTTGTAACTAATACCTGCATATGTACGTATTTTCTGACATTTGAAAGAACAACTTATGTAAGTTTATCTTTAACGAAGAAATTTTTTTTTGTCGCGGGATAGATAATTTGCTGGTTCTTGAATAATTCGCCCCTGCGTACAAAAATAGAAGTAATTGGAAACCTAGAAAAGTTGCTACTTAGTCATACATAGCTTTTGAAAAATTTATTGTAGCTGGTTGAGAAGCATCGAATTAAGTTCAATCTCTCCAAGATGATACGATAGGAAACACAAAATACCGCCTTTTCAGCCGTTCTATGTCAGTGCTGTGGGGCTTACACTCCAACGAGGTAAAATTACATCGGTAGCCTAGGTAGCGAACCAGAAGAACCAAATCCGCCCTATCGAGCCTCTAATGCCGCGGTGGGGAAACGATGGGATCTGAGAACCGCGCTCTAGAAAAGTGCACTCATACTAAGGAGCAAAACGAATACGGTACAGATGGCTGCCGCCATGCTAATCACAGGAGCCCTACCCTCTACTCTCAGTGAGGCACTAGAGAAATTTATACTAAATCCAATAGATCAAATTGGCGCCACTTGCCAATTTCGTCAGCGTTGCTATTTCCCTTAATGTCGAAATGATCAAGGACCCAGACCATTTGTATGCGAAATGTCTCAGCTATCTCGTTTACAGATCGGCGACATTGATCAACTACTCTGGAAGTCAGCGACATTTTTTCCAGCTATTTATTATCCGCCTTATCTACTTACTGTCATATTTCCTGAAATTTCGACAANACTTGAATTTATCAAGCATGCCTGCATACATGCATACATAGTTAGGTACATACATACATACATACATACTTATGTACAACTATAAAACCAAAACAATAGCCGACGCTTTCTCCGCTAAAGTGGATTCTGACTTTCTCGCCAGCCAAGGTCATTAAAATGAACTGCTGTTTAGTTTTATCTGCTATTATAATCTAAAGCACCTAATAAAATAGTAGTTTCTTGTGGTTGATAAATGTAGAAGATAGTAAATTTCGTAAGAGAAAAAGCGAAAAACTAAAACAGTGGCGATGTTCCACTTGGACATACATACATACATACATACGTATGTAGGTACTTTGGGTATTACTAAACATTTGGATTCAAGTTTTATTTTTTTCTTTCTGCATCCAATGATCTTTTGTGTGCTTTAAGCACACTCACACATACCCAAATCTTTATTAAACACCTTTTTATGTGCATCTGAATATACTTAATTTCAGTATAAGCGCATTAAAAACTGCCTTTTAAAATGAATTGAGTAACCTTACCTATGAGCTTAGACACATTTCAACAGAACTCTTAAGGTGATTCATAAATGTCCCACTAAGTAATGCTTAAATGAATTTCTTCTCACCTTTTCCAATTGATTTATAGTGCTGTGGTGAACTTGATAGTTAAAAGCTAGTATGCTTGAAATAGTGATTTTGTACTTTTTTGTGTTTGCTATGAGTTGGTGGTTTCGAAATACATATGTACACATTTTTCTGCGCTACTAAATTTTTTAGCTATTCTCTTTTCATCTGTTTAAGATGTCTATGCATCTACATATGTATTAGTTCATCTAAAATATGAGTCATGTCATGAGTTTGTGAAATATGATTAACATCTTTACTCTGTATTATCTAACAAGCTTTGAGTCAATGTTACGAATATCAGCTTTGTGGAAACGAAAATATGTGTATGTACTTCAAAGTTGGCGTCATGGCTGGCGATTTTTATTTGGCAATATTCCGTTGTTTTCAAACACTTTGTGGCACAAAATGCCAAAGTTTAATATTTTGGAAGAAAGAAATGGTATTTTTCAAGTTACCGATCTAATAACAATNTAAAGTTTACTTAGAGATTTTTGTAGGCGAAAGACGAAAAGGAAGAATTTATCATCTCGCCCGAAATTACATTCAACGTGGCCACCACACAGCTTCTGTGATGGTGTTCAAAAAGACTTCGCTCCAGCTCATAAGGAAATTCCGAACTCAATTTCTACGACTGGTTGGCCATCTGGTAGCTCAGATCTCAATCGCTTGGACTATGTATTATAGTCCATACTGGAGGCCATGACTTGCATTACTCGACATTCAAGTGTCGAGCCTTTGAGGAGCGCCATTTTTCGAGCAGTTGTCTATTTTCCTATGCATGAGTTGCATTCTATGAATGGCCAAATCGACTCCGCCACAGCTGGAGGACAAACGGAGGCCTTGTCGGATATGGTGCTCTACAGTGTTTAGCCATTGGGTTATACAATACATAGAAAAACATTTTTTAAAGAATAAAAAATATTCACTCGTTAAAAGTTATTTCTTTCAAAAAGTTAAATATAATGATTTTGCACTCGTGCCGGGCCGGGCCTGAAAATTTAAGCCTGTGCCCATCTCTAATTCAACCTCAACATATGAAAGCACATTTACATGCGTGGCTGTAGCTGAGTGTGCAAAGATGCTTGATACAATTGGTTGCTACCAAGGCTGTCCAGGTTCACTCCCCATCAGACGGAGCATGAAATTTATTTTTTATTTTTTATTCTTAATTATGAAATTGTTTGGGTTTAAAATTTAACCCGAATTGTTTAAATTCTAAACCCAACATATGTGCTCTGTTTTTTTTTAACTTGTTTTTGTATTTGAAACTGAATTAAGTTTGGTCATATATGTAGTCCAAAAAGTTTAAAATTAAAACCGAAATTTTTAACCGTGTAACGTTCTCAATATTTATGGAATGCGATTTAATTCATGTGGCTGCCTCGGGACCTTGATGACGGTTTCTGGCTCTAACGCACGAATGGCTTGTTCAATGTTTAGCTTAAGGGCCTGAATCGTTAATGGATTGTTCGCATAACCTCGGTCCTTCACGGCGCCCTCCAAAAAAATTCTAACGGCGTCAAATCTCATCTCCGAGTTGGTAATTTGACACCGCCGAAACGGTTGATAACACGAGAACCAAATTAGGCGTGCAAAGGATCGATTGTGGCAAGGGCTGTGGGAATGGCGCGCCATCCTTCCGAAACCAAAGATCTTCCAAGTCTACGTGTTTAATTTCCGGAGACAAAAATCATTTTTCATGGCTCTGTAGCACTCACCGTTGATCGAAATTGCATCTCCACATCTCCATCTCTCCACTTTCCGCACAAAATCTGCTGGGTTTCGGATCCCAAGATGCGGCAGTTTTGCTTGTTAATATAGCCGCCGATTTCAAAATACGCTTCGTCAGAAAAGACGATGTTTTGAGCAAAATCATTGTCCTTTTCGAGAAGCATAAGTTTGCATTATTTCCCAACGTTGTTAAAGCGTAAAGCAATTCACTTCGTTTCCTTGAGATATGATGTTGACTTTCTGTCAAGATTTCTAGCGGGAAAGAGCTGTCACTGTCAAAATAATACCACCATCTGGACCAACCTTTATATTCTTAATCAAAAAGTAGTGGTGGTATGCAAAGATCAAAATTGTCGTTGATCAAAAGTTTAAACAAGAAATTAAGAAAAATTAAAACTCTTCAAAAATTTCTCCCATGCGATTTATTTAATTTTACATACTCGTATTAGATACTATGTACATACATGTATGATTGCAATATTGAAAATCTTCCACTTTCTAATAAAACGCAAGATCTTCGGAAGGTTTCTTGATCGCACACTACCCCTAATCGTTTTTATGAGAAATATATTTCTCAAAGACACCAACGATGTACATATCTTTGCTAGATTTTGTGCTTGCGGTACAGAGACCTTTGAGTGCAAATAAAACAAAACTCAGACGTGCAGGGCTATGACTTTTTTCGGGGAAAGTGGATGGTATGATGTCGCCTCTCAAAAATGTACTGTGATTAATCTGTCACAGAAAAGAAGTTTGAACATTTTTGGTCTGTGTAATTAGTGACTCTTTTTTGTGACTTGAGACGATTTGGGTATTTAGTAAGTGAACGACACAAAAAGTTCATAAGAAATGATGAAAAGAAACAGAGACGGCATGTTCCAAATGGAGATGAAGAGCTACATATATATGTATGTATAGTATGTAATTTTTTCTCTTTTTAACAAGCTTTTATTCAGTTTCACCTGTGTATTATGGAATCTTGCAATGAATTTTTAACCAGCTAGCGTTAATCCGCTAGGTGGCGCAGGTGTGGAGATTTTTGAAAATCCCGTATTTATGGTCCGATATAGTTCATATTTGGAATCTATATTACTTAAATGAAAAGGAATAACCCCACAAACATTTTGAACGATAGGTCCATTCTTCTGCTATATCACGGTATTTTATTTTTTATTTTATATGTATATAAGATATAAGAATATGGTCCAAGGGTTACAAACACTATTGCGAAAAAAAACTTTCCGTACAAAAAAAATTGTGGTATTAAGGCTCTTATTAGAAAATCCTTTATACAAGCATCAAATTAGTTAGGTTATGAATTAAAAAAAAAAGAACTCCGAATGGACCAGAAAACTTACTAGGGAGAGTTTCTGGCACTGGTATAATATATACATATACTTATAGTCCATTTTCGAAAATAGTCGTAAAATTGCCACGCCAATTTCTATAAGATTCTTCGTTTAACACAAAAGTTGCAGAACAAATGATTATGGCAGAGGAATATTCTGCCGATATCGATAATAAAATCTTTATTTTGTTTTGTTTTTGAGGTAAATTTTTAAGTGAAAAAGGGCATGGAAATTTAGCTTTCCATAAATCCATTCATTTTTTAAGGTTACAGTTTTTTTTTGTGCCAAATACCGTTTTTTTCTTGGGAATTCACAGTTTTCTGAAAATAAAATGTGGCAACATTGGAACCTGACTAAAGCGATTCTTGCCATTCTAGCACAAAATCGAAAATTTGCATATATGCAAGGTTCTCTATATCGCCAGAAGTGGTAAGTTAGTGCCTGACCAAGTTATTTTAGGACAGATTAAATAAGGAAAATATGTCCAGCACGGTAATAGCTTTTGTAACTATAATTTACCATCGGCGTGGCCTGTTTTGATGCTATCAAAAAAAGTTTCGCTGGGGGGATTTAGTCTGATGGCAGTCGCAACCTAACGGCAAAATCATGTAGACGTACAATTTGCTCTAATAATGCCATTGCATTCGGTTTGTTTGAGTTACGACAATGTCCATGTCATTAAAGAGCTCGCGCTGCTCATCATTCCAATTACGCCCGCGCCCGCACACACAAAGTAGAATAGTTCACACTCTCTCTCTCTCCTAACAGCTACTGCACTGCCATATCTCATCTTGGTTAGACGCCGTCTTTGATTCTGTGCCATGTAATTTAGGCAAGAAATTAGCATAAATCATTCTTGCGTCGCCACCCGAACGCCTCGTCGGCAATACACATGTATGTATTTATGTATGGAATGTACATTACACATTACTACGAGTATAATAAATTTACAATAAAGTCATCCGCCAGACTTTCGATGTTAGATGCTTCCCAACCCAAGTCAACGAAACTATCTAACATCTGCAGACAAAGAACAAAGGCAACTGCAATATTAGATTGCTTGTGCAAATCGCGAATGAGAAGCGTTTTCTTTTAACCAACTGTAAGGATATTTCGCTTATTTATGGTGGCATAAAAAGTGTCATACAATCGTACGCACGCATGCACGCACGCACGCACACGTATGCACATGTATACGCATACTCCTACAGATACACATATCTAAACATACACATACATATGTCTGCAATTTTGATAGACTATAATTTGTGGGTAGTGCATATTCATCAACAAATTTATTTTATCGAATTTTTTCCAAGTCACGCTTACTGATTTTGAATAACCAACAAATTTATTTATCATATCGGGAAGGCCACTGTCAAACCCACTAACCAATCAAAAAACCAACGAACCACCCGCTCACTACTCACTCATCCACTTTACGCTAAAGAAATTGCTTGCGCCGACTTACATACTTGCAGTTTTTTCCCTTGATTAAATTTTTTTTCGTCTGCTCAAGCGACTGCGACTAATCTTATTTACGAGTACCGCCGTTGTCGCCGTCTTCGCTGCTATATTGGAGATACGTTACGTAGATATGTAAATATTTACATTAGACTGTACCATCTTACAAGCAAATAAAAAAAGTTCGCCCTCTGATTTTTGCTAGCCAATTTTGAAAAAAAAAAAATTTTTTTTGCCGAACTTCGGGATTGCATTTTTAAATTTTTCGGTGACACTTAAATGTGGCAACACTTTTTTTTAATAGTTCTAGTGGCATTACCAAAAAATTCCTTAGCAAAGATTTATGATTTTTGAAGAGCTTTAATTTGGTGACATTAGGGCGATAGTAACGGAGATCTGTTAGGTAAGCACTAGAACAGGGTACTTGAGGTCAATGAAACTTGAAACGAAAAAATTGCTGCCTAGACACCAGAACAACGATGTGTCGAAGTTTAAGATGTAAAAGGGCGACCCCTACGTCCGGCCACAAAAAAAAAACGAAATTGCCTTCGAATCGAAATAGTTCCTTAGCAAAAGTTTTACGCTTTTTGGCGAGCTTTGATCTACTGACATTAAGGTGGTACATTAGGGTGGTAGCAGCTGAGGTCTGTTAGGTAAGCACTAGAACAGGGTACTTGAGGTCAATGAAACTTAGAACAAAAAAAATGTCCACTTAGATACAAGAACATAGATGTATCGTAGTTTGAGATCCGACAGCAAATGCCGAAGATATGATGAAAAATTTAAGGAAGGCGACCGCTACGTTCCGCAAATTTTTTTTGTTCCAAATTGCCTTGCCAAAATACATACAGCAAACTTTTTTCTGATACGATCTAATGTAAATACATACATGTGTACATACATATACCGTACTATTTCGTGTATGTGTATTTTGTTGTCGTTTTCCACCCCATTTAGCCATTTTTCACAGCGCCGTCTGACAATTTCCGCTGGCTGTATGATTTTCTTTTACATTTTTCTCCAGCCGCTAGTGTGCGCGTTTTTTGGTTTTTTGTTTTGTTTTTTTTTTTTTGCTTTGTTTCTTTCCGCTCGCCTTTGTGGGGATGTGTAGGCAGGATATGAAAAATGAATTGTTAACAAAAAATCACGCATTATATTTTTAATAAATCTTTGGGAAAAAGGAAAAGTTTTCGAGAGATTATAAATCGTATGCGCTTAATGCTGACAAGTGGTAATGCGTCGGTGAACAACTTTGCGGGATAAGCGAGTGGAATGGCTATTTTGTTTCTGTAGGATTTTCTTCTTTCGTTAGTTCATAAAATTTGCTTGAAAGTTGCTGGAAGTGAATTGTTTACCGAGCTGCAAAGTTTTACATGTCTACGTTTCGTGGAAGCAATTCAATTCACTTGGACAGTAGCCGAAGATAAGCGGGTACATACACACATACATATGTATAAAGTTTTGCCTGACCTTTTTGAAGAATGTAATTTATTTATTTTTATTTTTAAAATGACGAGAAATTCGGAATTGCTTTTTAATTTTTCAATTGAACGAATGTACGAGTAGGTATGTATTCTTGTTGGGCCGTTTAAATGGAATTGCGCAGGAGTCTAGTATGTATATTGTATGTTAGGTCAGGTTATGATGGCTGACCATAAGAGGTTTAAAATAGACGAATATAACCGTCCACACGGTTTACGGATATGTTTACGAACCATGAATCAATGTATGTATTAACGCAATGTTGAAGAATATTGCCTTTCTTTTAGCGACACTCAGGCACGGTGAACATTAGGCCCGGCGCACATTAGAGCGGTACGATAAGCGATACGATATGGAAGCGACATCGATATGCTGACTTTATGGGAATTAGTAGGAAGCGATGAAAACTGTGCTCACTTGCACGACAGCAACACTGCGACGACATATGTATATCGCTTGCGTGTCGGCCGAGCGACACGGTTTGATAGCAAACCGCATCTGGTATCGCGTGTCGTATCGCTATAATGTGCACCGTGCCTTAACCTAACCTAACGCGATTTTTTGCCGCCTGAACGCTGGATACTCCGAAATTATAAGTATGTACAAATGTATGTTCCACAGTCTCCCTGTTATAGTTGCCATTTACAGGGAAATTCTGGAAACTATTTTTTCAACTCATCACTTAGGGCCGGTTTCTTAAGTAACCTGTAACGGTAAAGCTCACTTAAATTTAAAGATTGCATTAAAATTTATGATTGTGTCTAAGGCTGTAATCTAACCTTTAAATATAAAGTGAGTTTTAAAGTTAAAGGTTACTTCAGAAAACGGCCCTTAATCTCTAAAAAGTAAATGAAATTAAATAAAAAATATTTTTTCTTTTAAAAACGAAACACTACAAATTCAAGGAATTTTAAATTTAAAAAAACTTAACCCGAAAACCATAATATATCGTTACCCTAATATAGAAAGGCCCTATCTCACATCGTTTTAGTAATGCCAAAAAGCCGTAACTAACTAAAATTTTGTATTGCATAAAAAGATATGAGAACTTATAATTCGATAAAATCCATATTAATCAAACAAAAAGTGAATTTTGTATTTGGGGTTAGTTACAGCTTTTTGTGTTTTAGCAACGATGTGAGATAGGGCCTTTCTATACTAAAGTAACGACATGTAAGTTCCTAAAAGTTAAAGGAAATTAAAAAAAATAAAATTCAAAGAGAAAAAAATCTCTAAATCAAAAGAATTTAATAAAAAAAAGAAACAAATAAATTAAAGAAAAGACAAATATAAAATGAGTTCTCAAAAATTAATTGAAATAAAAAAATATTTTTATTTTTAAAACAATGAAAGCCAAAAATTAAAAATGTTTTAAAGAAGAAAAAAGAAATAAAAGTATAAAAATAAAATAAGTTTCTAAACGTTAATTTAAATTTAAGAAATATTTTTCTTTTTAAACAATATCAAAATAAGAATAAAAAAAAAATCAGTCAGTGCGGATGTGTTAATAAATTTGCCTTGAGTACGGGAGGGAATAACAAAAATACTTGTGTTTTTATTAATTTTTCTAAAATTGGCCTCGAGTGGGCAAAAACATAATAGTTTAAATTAATGTCTTAAAATTAGATTGAATTAAATGAAAATATTTTTTTTGTAACAATAAAATCTAAACACTAAAATAAAATAACATAAAAAAATACATAAAATAAGTTTTTAAAAATTTAGAAATACATATTTTTCTTTTTAAAAAATAAAATGTAAAACTTTTATTTAAAAAGATTATAAAAACAGAAAAAAAATCCCCTGCCGGAGGATTTAAACCTCGGATCACACGAATGGCACGACAGTACTTCGCCCACTCGGCCATGCGACTGTTGAAGCAGCGCAAGCAAAATGCTAAAGTGCTTTCTGTTAAAAGAGCTTTTCACCATTAAAGTTGGCAAGGGGTCTTTTTTTGTAAGACTATCCTGCAAGAATACATAAAGTCTTTCAGTTTTCTTACAAAGGACACGCATGCGCTGCTATCAAGACGTGTGTCAAGTTAGCACTACACTTTTCGAAATTGGAAAAGTTAACTACGGCATTAATTGTAGTGTTTTTGTTGTAAATTTGTTGTGGAAAGAAAAAATTTGTAGCTCTCGTTTTTTAAGAAAAAATGGTATGTAGTGCTAACTTAACACCATGCACCATTGACGATAGAATACAATTAATGGCATAGTAACATATTGGATATCTCAATTCTATCGACTAGGTGTATGGTGTCAAGTTAGCACTACATACCATTTTTTCTTAAAAAACGAGAGCTACAAATTTTTTCTTTCCACAACAAATTTACAACAAAAACACTACAATTAATGCCGTAGTTAACTTTTCCAATTTCGAAAAGTGTAGTGCTAACTTGGCACACGTGCTATCAAGCAATGTTCTGTTAGCAATCCCACCAAAAATTTCGAAGCTATTCTTCTTGCTGACAATAGGAAGTCGGTAAGCTTCTTATAATATGAACTACACATAACCTTTGCAAGTCTGCAACCCTGAGCACTTTTCCAAAACCGATCCACCTGGCGGTACACGGGCAGATTTTGCAATCGTTTGATTTCCTGAATAGGAGTTGGCATTTCTATCACTCTTTGACAGCTCTTTCATTTCCTTCCACAACCTTGTGATCTGCGACCCAAAATATGTAGTTTGACGGAATTAGCCGCAGCTAGCCTTCAGTCCGTGACGGTCATCGAATTTGTGTTTTATTGAATTAGAGCGATCTATATAAATGTTTATTTGTTCCCTTTTCGGGTTAATTTTGCGTAAGTATGTAGCATCCCTGCCCCCCGTATTTATTGCAAGGACCATCGTTTAGCTTAAAAAACAAACGAATTTCTGGTGCGATTAAGTATATTTACTTCAGCTCTTACTTCTTGGTTCATTTTAGAATATTCCCTGTTGCTCATACTTAGATTAATCGTTACTGTGTCGACTGTGGTGTGCTTCTCAATTTTGCTCAGTGAATCAAAAATCTTTGATATGTAGTAGGGTTTTAACCGTCTCTAGCCAACTCATCGGTATTTCGTCCCCTTCTATGCTCAGGGAAACCAAAGAGCAGTGATTGTAGCGATTCACAACATATTCGAACATTTCTTCACATTCTTTCTTTCTTTAGCAAAAAAATTAATTTTCGTAAAATTTTTGAAAAGTGGGCATGGCACCGGCCGCCCACATCAAATACGTCAATCTGGCAAACCACTTTCCCGACCACTGCATAATTTGATATACACATGAGCTCCTGGCCTTCTGGTTACACCGCACAAAATTGAGGTTATTTCCAAATGTCTTCTTACCATAGATTACTCAATTACGTTAAGTTATTTTTAGTTCACATCTCATTGCATTTAATTGATTTGAGACGTTTTTGTAATATTCGTTAGGTGGGGAAAAATTGTTAAAATGGTGATACCATATTTGGTTTCGTGTGCAGTAGAGGGTTAAGTAGACCGTTTCTTCTGCACTTGGTGTCCGATGCTGATTAAGTTCATTAACCGAATATGTGTTTATTAGTTTGTTCCACAAACATTTTGTAAGAACTCTTTCTCAATTTGATTACTTCAAAATATTTCACTGTTTCGTAGAACCTGATTAAGAATTCAGTTTTTTACGCCTCACTTGGCCAATATCAAACTTCCTGTCAATTTTTGCTTTCAACCTTCTCTACACCGTTGCAACTTTATCGATATGATTCCAATATGTTTGTGTACTTATCAAACACTTTTCCACATATGTCCCTAAGAGTTTTCGCTTGCATTTCAAAATTAATACCGTAAAAGGTGTGAGTTGAAGCAATCACATAAATTGAATACTCAACAATAAGTATCTGAAGGCTTTTTGGGCTTTCGTCCTTCCGCCGGCAGCACAACTCGTTGGGTTCGGTGAGGAAAAGGGTCAACAAGCAACGCAATCAACTGCTGTATTCTCCAGCTTATAAAGGTCAAGAAGAAAAGTGGAAATTCACCTTTCTGCAAATAAAGGCCAACAAAAAGAGCAACTAAAAAAAACAAATTGTAGGAAAATATAAACGACATGAAAATTATGTTCATTTCCTATTCCGATCCCAAATAAGTAAGAGGTAAGAAAAGTGCCACCACATTTTGACCAAAAATCAATTTCTTCTCGATGATGATTATGCTGCTGCTGCTGCTGCTGTGGCCTCTGCTGCTTCTTCCTTCACCTCGACGAATTCATTGTGGTCAAATGCACAAACCAGACAGAAACGTGCAACATGATTGAATGACGAAAGGCAACTACAACAATAACAACAAAATGCTGCTTTTGCTGTTGCTGTTGCTGCTAGCGAATGCATGGCTGACTAGTGGTTTCGTAGTGGTATTGCTGCTGTCGCTTTTGCTGAGAGAATCGAAAATTGAAACGTTCAGCAGTGACGAAAAAATGGCAAAATGGCATCACTTATAAGTTGACTTTTGGTTAACAACAATTTTTTGGTAGTTATTGGCAACAAAGTATGTTTGT